>NW_016107439.1:6020372-6055652 GCF_001604975.1 Cebus imitator | reverse complement strand
AAAAAAAAAAAAAAAAAAAAAGAAAGAAAGTTTTTGTTTTTGTATTAAAATTACAATCTACCTGTAATATGTTTTCATTTAGGTAATGATGTAAAAATCTACTGTTTTCCCTTATAGATAATAAATTATCTCACAGCATTTATAGAATAGTTCATCTTTTCCTACTTTTCCTAAAATAGAGAATTATTTCTGTGCTCTTTATTTGCTTGTACTATTTTGCTTTTTATCCCTACATGAATTCCATGCCAAAGACAAACTGATTCAATTTCTATATAGCTCAATAATGTCTTGATATCTCAAAGGCATATGCCCCCATATCCCTTCTCTTTTTTTCTTCTTCCAAGTTTTCTTGGCTTTTATTTACCCCTCATTCTTGTATTTAAATTTAGGATTAGTTTCTTCATTTCCATTTAGAATGTAGGAATTTTGATTCAAATTGGTTATATTTCTTACATTGGATAGATTTGACATCCTTACAATGTGGAGTCCTCCCACCTACCCATATGATACATTTTCCATTTATCTAGGTCATATTTTGTGTGTTTAAATAAAATTGTATATTTCACTATGAAGTTCTTGTGCATATTTTTCCCCAGTTATTCCTGGGTACATTAGAATTTATTTTTGTTATTGTAATGGAATAATTTTTCTATTATGTTTTCTTGTTTGCTAACTGCTGTGTAGGGAAATAGTAAGAATATGTGTAGGTTCTTGACCCTGAGACACTTCCAACCTAGTTAGAAGTTAACTTTTAGACTTCCCCTATTTCTCTCATAAGAGTAAACAGCAGATGATAATAGGAGTAGGAATTACCGGTGGCTTTCAAGGGTAGCTTTAACAAATAGATATATATTTATTTATGTTTTATGGTATATATTTAATTTTATTTATATATATATGATATATTACATTTAATATATATGATTGTATCATATATATATTAAAAGAAATTTAAATTGAGCTTTGAAGGAAGAAAAGTCTTAAGTAAGAGGACTGACTTGAGGAAAAAACAATCAACTTCACAGAGAAAGAATGTTTTGGCTTATTTAAGCCATAAAATTTCCCACAATGCATCTAGATTGAGAAATTTTTTTAAGTTAAATTATTTATGTTTTTAATAATTTTGAAATAATTTAGTTCCCATTTAGTTCCAAAGTTATTCAAGACAGCTTACAAACTATATATATTCAGTACAACATATCTGTTTTTAAATTAGTAAACTGTGACAAAGAAAAAATAAACTTAGAAATTGAAGGCATTGTAGAGAAATTGTAATATATCAAAATGCAGGTCATTCATATCTTACAAAATGACTAAAACTGAGTTGTACACAAGAGTCTGACATCTTCAGTAGCCAAAGTAAGTAGAGAATTTAATTAATTTTATGGTTTCTATTGTTCATAAGATAAGCTATTCAAACAATAAGACAATTTTCAGAGTACTGAGGTCTGAGAAAAATATCCTCTCAACAGTTCTTGTATATAAGATACCAAGTGATAGAGTGGGCTTCACCTTCTATAGCATCTCAGTAACAAATGAATGTGATAATGAATATCTTATGACTTTTACTGTTCTTTCAGGTAAATGTAAAACATAATTTCAAAGCAAAATTCAGTGGAATTGATTCACTGGGGCATGCTAAACAATAGGATTCAAGTCTACAAAGTTGCAGATAGTCTTTCTTAATTCAAGAATAAAATCTTGGCTCTTCAGCAGGCCCTGCTGAATAAAATCCTAGTTGTTATTCAAAAATAATTATTGGGGTTTATGAGCAAATGGAAAACATATATCCCAATAAAAACTATATGAAGCAAATACTTGGTGGAATGCTTTTTACTAATTGAATTTGAGTAGCAAGGCTAATTTGCAACCATGAACAGATTGTAAAAATCGACAAATTCTATGTGAAAAGGGACACTGTATTGTCCACTGTTGTATCACCAGCTTTTTGCCTAATATCTGGAACCCAGTAAGTGTTCAATACATATTTGGGGAATAAACAAGTGAGGAAATGAATGAAGTAAAGCTTCATGTATCCTGCTTTCTACAGTGTGAATTTTGCATAGAATCATGCAGCACAGAGGGGATCCATGCTTCAGCAAGGATCTAAAACATAAATAAGCCTCTCTTTAACCCATAAAAGCAGATATGTATAAGGTATACAAGGTAGAGTTGATATCCTTTTAAGAAAATTAAGGAATCTAATTAGTAGTTAGCATTCTTTCCCATAAGGAATGGCCCCAGTATTTAAGGTTCTGTGAGGCTCAAATTATAAAATAAAATTAATGTATTTGTAGAATGTCAAGCTCTATACATATGTAAATGGTTGTACAATTTTTAGGCACCCTCCAAATGTCCCCAGATCCTGACTCGTCCAACTGTTCAATTTCTCTATTATATTTCTGAAAACTTGAGCTAGTCTATCACCTCCTCTTTATGCTAAACACTTTCTGACTTTAGTTTCTTTTACCTGGGATATTTTAATAATCCTTTTCCTTCTTTTTTCGTTATCTGGTTCTTCCTCTTTGAGTCCATGCTTCACAACATACAGGGATAGTTAAATCTATAGAATATTGATTGAAATGCAGATTCTACCATGTATTAGCTGTTTGATATTAAACTAGTTAATTTAGTCTTAGTATCCTTATCTATAAAATGGGAATAATAATCATATATAGCCCTTTTGGGCTGTTCTAAGGTTTAAATGGGATAATCTATGTAATGTGCACAATACCTGCCACCTAACCAGCAAGTGATATATGTTGATTGTTGCTATAATTATTTTACCAGTGAGTTCTAAAGCCTAAATCCGACCCTCACCATCCTTACTGAGACATTTCACTGATTGCCAGAAGCCTAAATGCAGAGTATGTAATGTTTTTGTAATGTGACCTCAACTTCCCTTTGCACTCTCATCACCTACCTTCTCTCCCTCCCTTTGTAATCTGACCAGTCATTTCTGGGTTTAGTTATCTAAGTAGACTGTGGATTTGGCACATGGTGTCCCTCTTTCTGGAATGCCCCATCCTTCCTGCTCTGGCAAAAATCTTTCTCCTCCTTCAAATTACTCCTCCTCTGGAAACGTCTCCCTGGTAGAATTACCAACACTCCTGTCACTCACTACATAAACTCTCTAGAGATACACTGAATTCCTTACACTTGTGTCTATCCCTCTCATTAGATGTGAATTTTTCTAGCTCAGGAACCCTTTTTGAAGCAGTTATAAGTCCCAGAATGCCTACAACATAGATTTAACATGTGCTATTTAACAAATGAACAAACACCTGGCCCAGGGCCTTCTGCTTAACATGTGCTCAATGACATTTGTATAATCGAAGTTACTATATTTGATTTTATTAAAAAATGCTTGCTCCTGCAGAATCCCAACCTACTGGCAAACAGAGGTTAGAGTGTCTGGATGTTTCAGGGTTCTGTTAGGGGTCACAAATACCAGCTCGTATGCTGTCAATTTAAGAAAGAGATTTTTCTTACTAAAACCTGGAAGAAAAAGTGAGGCTTGCAGCGGATGGCCCCAGAAAAAAAGATTGCCTGCCAAGAACTGCTGTCCCATCCTTTGTTTCCCTCATTTCCCAACCTGGTAGAGAAACTACAAGTGGAGGGAAGAAAAGTGGGGTGGAAGAAAAGTTGGCTTGCCTCTCCTACTCCGCCTCCTACAGAAGTCTACACCAAGCCAGATGTCCTAGGATGCCTCTCAAGGGCACCTGATCTTTGGAGTTCTCAAATACGCCCTGAGTTTCCTCTGTACCTTTCGTAACACCCTGGCTCCCTCTCCCTCCACTCTCCCCAGCTCCCAGTCACCCCCACCCTCAACCCCTGCTGACCACATCCGCCGGGTACCGCCACCGGCAAACAGAGAACAAGAGATCCGCCTCCAGAATCCCGGTTCTGGGACCTCCCTGACTGTCAACGGAAGATGCCAATCACAGGCAGCCGTAGCCAAATCACTGAGAGCCCAGTAAAAAAACAAAATCAGGTTGGGGGCTGAAAGGAAATCAATATAGCAACCTCCAGTGCATGAAGGAAACTCTGCTTACACTTGCTCGTAGGATTCCCTGCGTGAAAATAGCAGATTGTCTCTGACTGCCCGGAGGACACGGAGCACCCCAAAAAGGAACTTTAGAAGGATTGAAATCTGTTGCCTGTTCCACTAGGAATATTGTTTGCAAGGCACAAGGTGTCTTTTGGTAGCGAGCGCCCTCTGCGCATGCGCAGGTCCATTCGGGAATTACTGCCCAGCAGCGGACTAAGTTGCATTCCTTGAATCTTCGCAGAAAAGACAATTCTCTAATCAGAGTTAGTAATGTGGACAGTACAAAATCGAGAGAGTTTGGGGCTTCTTTCTTTCCCTGTGATGATTACCATGGTCTGTTGTGCACACAGGTGAGCTGCTGTTTAATCTTCCTCTTTTTTCTTGGTATGTTTCTTTTTACGTGCCTGCTGGATCATGTATCTTGTTATTTGGGGGTAGGTGTGCCTGTATCTTTTATATGTGCTCACGGTCTGTGCTCATTTTGCATACGGTCCTTACTTCTTCCCTTCAGCGCCAATGAACCCAGCAACATGTCATACGTGAAAGAGACAGTGGACAGATTGCTCAAAGGATATGACATTCGCTTGCGGCCGGACTTTGGAGGTAACGCTTCATCTTTTTCAACCTGTAACCCATCCCTAGTTCTCCTTTTCTGTCAAAGATAAATGTCAAAAAAGAAAAAAAAAAAAAAAAAACATGTCATTTTCGTAAGCGTGCACTGTGCCCTGGACACACCACACACACACACACACACACACACACACACACACACACCAGGACCCCAGGCTCAGGTGGATGGATCCTCAGGCGGAGGCGACCTTTCCCGGGCCGACACACCCTCTGCATAGTCACTGCATCACGCGTGTGCCCACACCTGTTTTCCCAGGCTGTCCCCTGAAAGGGGTGGTGGGGCGAGTAGGGAGGGAGCCGGTTCCGAATGGAGAAGGGCTGGGAAGCCCCCTTCTCCTCCCCAGCCCGCTGTCACTCAGAGAATCTGTCCCTAATGTGGCCCACCTCCCCGGCAGGCCCCCCGGTGGACGTCGGGATGCGGATCGATGTCGCCAGCATAGACATGGTCTCCGAAGTGAATATGGTGAGTGGCCTCCCGACGGGCCCGGCGGTCCGGCTTACGCAGAAGCGAAATGACCGGTCCCTGTGCCCTCTGCGTTTCCCTGGCGGTCACCTCGCCCTGGCCCCGGGGGTCCCACTCCGCACGCGCTCCCCACTCCGGCACACACACGCGGTCACCCCTGGTTTGTAATTTCGACACACACGGGCTACTGCGGTGTTCCAGGGGAAACGTGCTCGGCACTATTTTGGGAAGAACGGGTGACTGTTGCGCCGTAGATCGGCTGGGGCGGAGTCTGAGCGGTACTTTAGCTGGGTTTCCCTGCGTGTTCGGATGAGGAGGGCACCATCTGCCGGCAGTCGGGCGGCCTGCACTGGGGTCCCCCGACCGGTGGTCGGCAGCCATCACCTCCCCAGGCGATCCCCGTGGCCTTCGCAGCCGGCAAGCCCGGATGCACCGAGGCCCCGCCACCCGGCGCACACTCGAGGTTTCAAAGCGTCCCTCCCTCCGGGTTCAGGCACACCGTGTGGCAGGAGCAACAGGCTGAGACGACAGCCCAGGCTTGCTAATAGGAAAAGTGCCCGAGCCTGGGTAGGCTTGTCTTGTTCCCTCGTGGGAGGTTATGAATTTGTCTTGCTGCATCTTGCAAATTTAACTTGAAACAAAATGGGTCAAGTTATATTGCTTCACTTTACTCTAGAAATCTACGCATGTCTAAAAAGCTTGATAATTTAAGGGACGTTGGAAGGGAGAGGGGGCGACAGTAACATAGCACAGTCCTTTCATTTCCAAGGGGTCTTCTTTCATTTATATTGTCCCTCTCTTTTTGGAAGCTGTTGCAAAATCAACTGAAATAGCTGCCACTTTCCTGTCGGCTGTTTGCGTCCACTGTGGGTAGCAGTTTTCTACTTAGAGTTTCTAACTGTTGCTTCTTGTAAGACAGGGGAAAAAGCCTGTTGCTTTTCTAGAATCAACCACCCTGGGGACAACTAGATCTACGTGAGCAAAATGCCATTTTTATTCCACTTGTGAAAAAATATTATGGCAGCAGAAATTTAGACATTCTGAATAATTTAAAGAGTAAAACCTTTAGAGATTTTATCACTTTATAGCTATAAAGTCTATTGAATTGTCTTTCATTTCATTCCTACAGTGTCGTTTTATTTTAAAATACTATGGTTTAAGAATTTTTTCTTTTCCTTTTTAGGTTATGTTAGGGAAGAAATAAATATATCTATAGCTTATTAAATAGGAATAGAATAAAAGGTGTGACTAATTTCTGTGCTTTGTAGTTGTAGCTGCTCCTGCTTCAAATAATACTTTAAATATTATTTTTTTTGAAATACTATTTTTAAATATCTCTGATTGTCGTGCTGGAAAAAGAAGCTCAATTTTAAAAACGTAATGCACAATGAATATTTTCTCATTTGGCAAACTGACTTATTATATTCTGTTTACATACATGTTAATACCACAAAGTAACCCTAAACACAATATTTACAAACACTCTGAGGAATGTAATAATATGTGCACATACACAAATTGTGCCTAATCTACACAAATGCAACTGGACAAATTAGACAATGAATTAGTTTAACAAGTCGTATTATGTAGATTAATAATGATAATATTTTCCTTTTCAATCATTTACTTTGGTATCTTGTAAGCATCCACATATACTTTATAAAATAGGAGATTTAAAAAGCTCAAAAAGCAAATGCAGCCTTTGGTCTACCTTGACGTGTAGAGTGCTATGCATTTCAAAATTTTAAAAAATATGTAATTCTGTTGACTATATTAACATACACTTTTTCAGTTTTTGTTAAACTTAATTAAATAGGGAAGTTGCTGTAATCAACAACCACCATAACAAAAAAGTTCTGTATAATCAGTTGTTCAGCTGAATTCATGCATAAGCTGAGAACAAGGATTGACTTTAATTGAAACACCACTGGACATTTCTTCCTAATGATTTAGTAACACAATCTGTTTACTCATGGCAACATGTGTATACGCACTTGATTTTTAAAAAATATTCACCCAACCAGTAAGCCTTCGAAAATGCATATTCTACTACAATTCCCATGACCTTTCCTCAGCAATGTTAGCGACATGATTAGAAAATGCGACATGATTAGAAAATAGAAACCACTCAATGCTGAAAAATAATAAACCTTGATTTACTTGTTCTTTCTTGTTTCTCCTTTTAATGAGCACTGCCGACAGACCCCAGAGTTTATTTTATCTTCTCTCATCTATGACAAAGCATTGAAATAAATAGATTGGAAATAACTCCAAGAAAAATGGAAATAAAGAGAAATGTTTTTAGACTTGAGAGCTCTGTCTAAACACGATTCAGATGGTTAGCCCCACACCCCCATAAGAAAATTGTTTATTATATGCTGTGATTTTATATAATATAAATAGGTTTGGAAGTCCATGGAAAATAAGACTTATTGCTTATTGCTTTTTGTATTAAGCATGTTTCAGTACCCTGATAGGCAATAACTTTTGAGTTGTTTAATAGAAAATTTTCATCTACATTAAATCACAAGAATATAATAAAGAGAATGGACAAGAGTATCATAAAAATAGTTTTTAAGAAAATGCAAGTTGAACCCATTACTAAAACATCGTTCATATTTATGTTTTCATTCATTATCATCATGACCCATTCCCTGGCTAGGAAAATGACATAATTGTGCATTAAATTAGTGGATTTGAGAATTAGGTTCTGTTCATTTTTGTTTGCTTCCCAAATAAAATATAATTCCTGTTTGGTTTATACATTGTCTGCTTTAAAGACTAAATCACATTAAGAACATTTTCTGGTTTCTTAATTTGGGAAAAATTAAGTGTTTTCTTAAAAGGAAAAAAGCAGTCTTTATATAGCAAAGAATCTCTACAATCAAGAATCATTGGTTCTAAGCAAGGGAATGCAAAAATTGTGAATAATAATTCTGATGCAGAAAAAAAGTATCTACTTGAGAACAAGACTTTTCAGGCAATAATATTACTGATTAAATTAGAAAGGACTGTTCTTGCATCATGGGATACATGGTTCATGTGATAGCAACTACATACTGTTACCATTTTCTAAGCTGTCATATTAAAAAATCACCATGATTTCCATTTATATATCATACCCATCAAACCTTGTCTTTTAAGTTTCTGCCAAGCCATAGACACACACACACAGACACACACACACACACACACACACACACACACACACACGACTAAAGATGAACAGAAAGCAGTTGGAGTAAATGGAGACAAGAGCTCTGTCCTTAACATAACACTAACATCTGCTACTATAAAGCCAGGAAGACACAGTAGTGGGCAGGTTTTCTCTTTGAACAGTAGTTTGGGGAAACTTGATATTAACTACCTGCAAACAAGTAGTTGAAGTCTTGTATTTCAAATTCCAGCTTCTAGCTGTTCCTTCTTATTCAAGAGGAGGATCCTGATTAACATAGGAGCTCCAACCAGGCAACTTTCTGTACCTGATCTGAAGACACGATGGTCCAAATGGCCACCCTCAGAAACCCTTACATTGAATGAGTCCTAACTAAACATAGGAGCCAATCCAAGTTGTTTCCAATATGAGATAGCTATCATGGATTCATTGTCTTTCCTTCCTTCATGCATGAATGAGTATAACAGTAAATGCTCTTACAGAGATTACAGTGAACAACGATGACAGAAACGAAAATGAGCCAATTTTATAAATAATGCTTAAGGAAAAACAAATTTAATTTACCAAATATCCACTTAGAATTCACTGTTTCTGTTGTGGTGGTGGTGATTTTAATATTAGACTCTGGAAGTTTCTGGTACATACTTCAGTTATATCTCATTACTATCACTGTGGTGACCCAAAAGAGTAACCGCTTGTCAGATTGCCAGTCTCCACACGCGTTTCTCTAGGTCAGTGCTTCTCAAATCTTTCACATGTACCTGAATCACTCTGGGATCTTATTAAAATGCAAATTCTGAATCAGAGGTGTGGGATGGGGCCTGGCATTCTGCGTTTTTCCTGGGCAATGCTGATTGCTGGTATGTAGATTGTACTTTGAATATCAAAGTAGTACATCATCTGAAATTCTAGCTTCATTAAGAAATTGGCTGGGTGCAGTGGCTTACACCCATAATTCCAGCACTTTGGGAGGCCAAGGTGGGTGGATCACTTGAGGTCAGGAATTCAAGAGTAGCCTGGACAACATGGTGAAACCCCATCTCTACCAAAAACACAAAAATCATCTGGACGTTGTGGCGCGTGCCTGTAGTCCAAGCTACTCTGGAAGCTGAGGCATGAGAGTCACTTGAAACCGGGAGGCAGAGGTTGCAATGAGCCACTCCAGCATGTGCAATAGAGCAAAACTGTTAAAAAAAATGAAATGAACATATTTTCCTTTCAAATTTATCTATGAATGTTGTTTAAGTTACAGGTTAATTTCCTGCTGGTTAAACAGATACCTGTTCTCTAAAGGGAAAGTTAATTCCATAATTGATGATAACCAATAGGACAAAGGCAGGAGTCTGGATGATGGGGCTTGAGCTAAACTAATAAATTATCTTCCTAATTGTATTTATACCCATGAATCAACCAATCTCAAATGATGGCAATGAAAACATTTTCAAGTACAGTAACTCTACAGCACTATCCTAGTGCTTTACAGAAACACCTATGACTTTTTTTCTTCAGAATAAGGAACACTGCAAACTGTTTTTCTACCATTGAGGAGCTAGCAATGACTTTGTAAAATAGCCTAAACATACTCTTGATGTTGTCAGTAAATTCTCTGAAATTATAATAGAATTTCCTTTGCAAACAGAACAAACAGGAGAGTACCATTTAAAAGCAGAAACAGGTATTAGCAAGCATATGAATACATTTTACTCTTATGTGAGTAATCACACAAGTTTTTCTTTTAGGTGCCGGATTATAATTTTATAACATCTGGAGAGGCTGGGAAAGGAAAATCTCCCCTTTGCCTGTCTGTTTGGGGATAACTTTTTTTTTTTTTTTAACTCTAAACTGCATTAAAGCAAGCCTATCTAGATTGCTTTAAAGTTTGAGTTTACATTTGAAAGCCTGGAATTTTAGGATTGCAGAATCAGACTGGATATTATAGTGTGAAATGCAATGAAACAAATAGTAACTTACTGAACATTTCCATATGTGAGGTATGGTTATCAGTGCTTTACATTAATAGTTTATTTAATCCTTTACTTAATGCTATGCAATTCTTATCCCCCCATTATAGATTGAAAAACTGAGATTGAGAGAGGGAGAAACGTTGTTAGGTTAAATAACTTACTCAGCTAGTGAATGGGCAGTGCCAAAATTTGAAACCAGGCAGGCTGTCTCCAGGGCGTGGCTCCTAACCACTAGGCTAGTAAAAAAAATAGCCTAGGACTTTGAGTGAGTAATTTGGCTTCTCTAGGCCTCAGGCTTCTCCTTCGTAAAATCAAGGTAAATTACATAATTGCTAAACCGCTTTCCAGTTCAAAGATCCTATAATAAAAACTTAGATATTTAAAGATTTTAGACTCTGTCAGAATAAAATTCCCTTACTAGATTGTCTTATTCCACCATATTCTCCTGGTAGGTGAGTCAGTCACAAGAATTTATTGAATTCCCACTGAATGCAAATGACGGTAGCCTCCTGAGAACACTGAAGCACTGATTGTGTCCATTCTAGGACCTCTTGAATTATTATTTTAATTAGTCATGGCATCCTCATCCAACTTTTTCTTCCTTAAACACATTCACAAAGACAGAAACAAGAAGCAATGCTCTTCAAAATGAGACTGGCCTAATGCCTGGTTTATACTGTATTGAACATTAGAGCCATGACTAAATTGGAATTATTTCTATGAGGAGCTGTCCATTGTATTTAAACGGGGAACACTGCTCCACCACAACTGAAGTAATATTTTTTTGTCAACACTTGTCGTGAAACAAAAAGAAACTGTTATTTTTGTAGATCTAAGCATCCCAAAGAATTTACCCAACCTGCCTAAAATCCTTCTATGAGGTGACTGATAAATGAGGGGTAACGCCAGGGTGTTTGTCTTAGCTGAATATCACTTAATATCCATTCTTTAAGTTTCTGATGATTTTTGTCTTGGCAGGCCCCCAAATACTTCATAGCACCTTCAAAATACTCATACACAAATGAAATCTTGCATTATCAAGAAAAGTAAAACATTTCAAAACAGAAAAGAATGGTTTAAATGTTTTCAATTGGCTTACGTTTCAGTGAGGGGGGCTCAAATGACACAATCATACTTGAAAGTCCTAAGAGGAAGAATTGGTAGATGTTTATAGTTGACTAAATGTTAGTGCATAGGTCATCCATAAACCATATGAGCACTGAAATTCTTTTTACCAAAATACTTCTGTTTTCAGCAGATCACACATTTCATGAAGTTCCTTGACTTCTATGTATTGAAAGGGAAGGAAGTTAATACTGGCATTTAGCAATCCATTATTCATTACTTGGCAGATGTGATTAAGAAAAGGTTTAAAATTAATTCATATCAGTGGTGAAATCTTAGAAAAAGTCTGGCCACAAAAAAAACCCTGAAAAATTCATTTTTTGTCTTTAGTGAGCCCAGTTACCCCTTTTAGAGTCCTCATAGTCCTCATTGCTACTCTTTTACTAAGTGAACAGATTATCTTTCCCTGACTCTCACATCCCCAATAAAATCTGTTACCGTATTGTGAATTTAAGAATAAGTGATAATTTTCCAGTAGCATTGATACAACTACCCTAGCAAAAAACAAAATACAAAAAAACAGACAACTAGATGCGGCCTCTGTTCTTGTGGAGGTTATAGTTTTTTGTTTTTTGGTTTGTTTGTTTGTTTGTTTGTTTTTTGAGATGGAGTCTCACTCTGTCACCCAGGCTGGAGCACAGTGGTGTGTTCTCAGCTCACTGGAACCTCCAGCTTCCGAGTTCAAGCGATTCTTCTGCCTCAGCTTCCTGAGTAGCTGGGAATACAGGGGCATGCGACAGTGGCCGGCTAATTTTTGTATTTTTAGTAGAAACAGGTTTCACCATATTGGCCAGGCTGATCCTGAACCCCTGACTTCAAGATCCGCCCACCTCAGCCTCCCAAAATGCTGTGGTTACAGGCATGAGCCACCGTGCCTGGCTGGTTATAATCTTTAAAAAAAAAGACAACAATTTAAAGTTTCCAATCTTGGAGTGAAGATTTTCCTTTTCAGAAGAATGCCTTTTTTGAAAAGTATATTTTTGAAAGAAGACCTATGGATTCAAAACCTCCATAGTTATCTTGGTCTGTGTGGTAGGTGGTATGATAGAGACATGTATGTATAAGATCCTATGGGAGCACAGGTTGTTAGTTTATAAGGCATAATGAAGGGTTAATGCCTGAAATGAATCTTAGGAAAGAATAGTAGTTAGAAATTGTGTAGAAGTTCTTCTCATTTGCAGACTATACACATTTCCATGCAAATGAAAGGGCATATGCATTGGGAGGTGTGCCTGAAAACAGCATGAAGTATTCTGGGAACTACAGATAATTCCTATTGTGAGAACTTGAAAGGCAGAGGGAGGATTGTCAAGAGATCAGACTGTGTGCTAAAAGCAAGGTACAGGAAAATGTTATTGAATGTTCTCATTGTGTAAAAAGAAGCCTCTCTATAAATATATGTTTGTTTGTATATGCACTGACAATTTCTGGAAGGACACACACAAGAAAATGAGTAATAGTTATGATCTTTTGGAGGTGGAACAAGGACCACAAGTGGACTGCAGAGGGATACTGTCTTTTATATACCTCTTTGAACTGTTGGTTTTAAAAAATCTTATATGTACGTGTCATTCACTTTCATTTTAAAAGAGAATTTGAACTACACACTCACATACATCAGATAAAGAAATGATGCGAAATATCCATGCTGAGGAAATGGACCCTAATCCTGAAATCCAGAACACCTTGACAAAGGTTTTAACGGGATCTGTGTTTTACATTTTAGATTCTTGCAGCTATGTGGAGGATGAAGCAGAGAAGGCTAGAACTGAGAACAGTGTTATGAAGCTATGAGAGTGTTTCAAGGTCCAGATGAGAGATAATAGATGCCTAAACTAGTACTTTCCGTAGACATAGACAGAAACATGTTATTCGGGAGCAAATCAGAGGAATTTAGTGACTCTTTGGATGATAGGGATTAGAGAAGAAATGAGCCCTGGATCCCCTCCAAGGTTTCATATTAAGTGATTGACATCGGGGCCCCATATGCCTAGGGAGGGAACCCAGGGCCAGGAGCACCACAATATCTCTTTTACTGCTGAAATGAACACGTTTTCAGAAAAAAAAGTTACAATATAAGTATATGTTGTAAAGTACTTGGGGAAGCACTAAGGTAGAATATTGAATATTTGCATCAATGAACTGTTTCTTCTTATTCTGTTCACAAATAAGGTGAGTTCCACAGAGATAGATTCTTAAGTCCATAAATGTGGTGATAAGATAGAGATAGGGTTAGTGATAGGGAGAAAGCGTGCTGGGCAAAGACAGAGTGGAGTAAGGTCAACTTTATTCCACTTAGAATAAAGTGGGTAGAGATAGAGAGAAAGAGTGCTGGGCAAAGACAGAGTGGAATAAAGTCAACTTTAATTACCACTGGTAATATGGTTCTTTATCTAGGCAGACCTAGACTCTGACAGGATTTAGAGCATACTTTTCAAATCCCTCCAGAGGCGTGATCTTTGTGTTCTGTTTTAGATGCCTTTATAAAACCTTATAGGTAGGGGAAATAGATGTGTGGGAAACTTACTTACACAGCATCTGGTCTTTTCTCCACTGTATCGCTAAAGTGATTCAGAGTCCTTCTGGAACATTGTGTTTCCATGTGAGATTGCATGAAAGCAGTGTGAGTTCTTGTAGAAAGTGTATTTGGTGATGAAATGAGACTGGATATAACAGGCAGGGCAAATGAGGCTGACAGCATGCCTTGAGAAATGAAGCTTACCTGCCAAGAAATTAAAAAGTGACTCTCAGGAGCTTTGCAAAAGAATGGAAACATGTGAATGGCCTGTTGGGTATGATTCTAAACAAGAATTCAACAGATCCCTGTCCCCTACAAGTTGGTCTCCTGGAAAGAGGAAATCTATTTAAGCAAAGTCTTATTCATAGATTGTACTGTTTCATTTAGAAAAAGACAGAGAAGCAGCTAGAGAAATAGATTCAAATAGAAGATGGCCCTTAGATAGCTGTTAGCAGTCAGATGTTCCTTCCCTACCTCTACTGAGAAAGAGTATGGATGAAGGCCCTTCATATACAACAGAAAAAATTAGAGGTTAGATGCCTTGGTTCTTGTTGCTGAATGGATTAATCAGAGAAGTTACTAAGAGTGAATCCCACTTGAATGATAGGGTTTATTTGGTATCTTTCCTGAAAGCAGAGAAATAAATTTGTTGAAAGCTCAGGATCTCTGCCTACTCTAACCTTCTGTGACTCATGGAGAGATTTTTTTCTCATGATTTGTTATTTTCAAAGAAATGATACACAATTCTCTAGTCAAGGGAAATAGCTTTGCTGTCTCCATGGAGACAGTTCAATGACATTCATTTGGAATCCCACCTGTGTCTAGAACATTTTCTCATGTCAGTGGCCATTATTTCTACCTCCTGCCACCTGCAAACCCTCTGCCACCCAAATGCATTTAGGTCTACTTCAAAAACCACAGGAAATTGTATTTTTTTCTATAGAGTCTTTTCTACAGCCTCACCAGAGAGAATTATTCTGGAGAAATAATGTCTGGTGCATATTAGGAAATCAAGACTCATAAAAGAAAAAAGACCTGATATAATTTAAGAATCATCCATATAAAGGTCTTCCTAACCTTACCTTTTCCGCACTACTATGTAAGCCTTTGGAAGCTTAGAATTGTATTCTTTATATTCTCTATTATCACTCCCAGCATATTTTAGGGACTGAATAATGACATTTATTAGGATTATAAAAGAATATTTTCAGTCATAAAAAATTGTTAGTAAATATACCATTTACATTTTTTAATTCAGAAATTAGTTTCTCTATCAAGTTTACCTTATACTTTCATCTGTAATTTTTGTTGACCATGAATCATGAGCTGTTTCCATAGAAGCAGCTTTATCACATGGCACAGCCAGTTTCACAGACACAGAATCACTTCATGACAAATATCAATGGACGTATGTGTATGTGCACCATATATATATATACACACAGTGCATATATTTATAGTGTACATATATGTATCTGTGTGTGTGTGTGTGTATATATATATATACATATATATATATACATATATATATATATATATATATATATACTGTGCATATACAACATTTATCTGCTTTAAAAAATAACCACTACTTTTCACTTTTCAAATGTCATCTTACTGGCACATGGACTATCAATATTTCTAGACACAGGTAAGAAATTGTTAAAGAATAATTTGATTGATGACTACAAAGTAAATGACATTTAAAAAGAAGAAAAATCAAAAATAGAAGGTAGCATATGGAAAGGGGCATTTTAGCCAATCTGTAGAGGTTTTTAAATGAGAAAAGTTGTATTTTAAAAGATAAACAAAGACTTAATCAAACATAAAAATAAAAAGTTAAAAGTATGTCTAATCCGCAAATATAGATGCATGTAATACATATCTATCCACATCTATTATTCACCTAGTCATTTTATGTATACAATATTACATGTATATACCTTATGTATACATAATTGTATTCTTGCTTCTACAAGATATTTTTTTAAATGTCAACTTCTGTCTGAAATCTTCACATTCACACAGTAATCTGTTGTAATCTGTTGTAATCTGTAAATATGGTAAATCAACTACCACATTAAACAGTGGTGAAAGTTTCTTACCACTGACATCACCACCTCTCTGCCTCTTCCCTGCCTTCCTTCCCTGCTCCCATTTAGCATATCCTAAAGACATAATTGGGGAAATAAAAATCCCAAGCTAACTACTGAGTTGAGGCTGATGAGCAGAGAGAAAGTAGATTCACTACAAAGGTCAATATTGGTCGACTGAAAACTTCTGGCTTCATGTGAGGAGAACTGATCTTTATAATGTTGAAGGTGGGAATGAGAGGACAGGATAAAAATTTGGAGAGTAAGATATAGTCACAAAACTGGACAAATGGATTCAGTCCTTGCCAGGTTATTGGTTTGTGTCTCTCATACCTACATGAGCACCACTTTGGGAAACACCCCACAAGCTATGTTGCATAAAGTTTGAAAGGAATTTCATAATGTGGTTCTCTGAAATTGTGGAAAGGAGTGACTGACAGGATATTACAGGATGGCATCTGTTCTATTGTGTTCAAAATTACTGTTACCAGACATAAATTTAACTTGATGAATTATGTGTTTGCACAGTCACTGTCCTGCTGTTCCACATTTTAAAGGATTCATACAGTACCTTTAGTTTTGCAAACTGGACAAAGAAATGAGCCAAAACTCAAAGAAAGTAATTGCCTTTATTCTTTTTCAATAAGCTTACCCTGTTCAATTTCATTGAGTGGAGATTAGTTGTTGAATCAAAATATGGGACTCTATCTGTACAATAACTAGTGAGCACCTGCAGAAGGGGATTTCAGACTAACTGGAAAGCTACCTCCTTTAAATGTCATTATTAGAACTTGATGTCTTCAGCTTTGATTCCTGCAGAAATGTAGCTAATCATTGGAGAGGAAAACATAATACTAATCTTCAATTACTATTTTTAAATCAGAGTGTGAATGAATGGATGCATGAGAGAACAGATTTGCTTAGGGACAGAGATTAGAAAAGAGAATAAGGAGAAAGAAGAAGCTGGAGTTATCTCATACATTTTTCCAGAATCAGCAGTTTCTTCAATTGGGAGCTGATATGACCCAGCTAGGAAAATTGTCCTGAGACAGCGTCTGTGTTGCCTGTGCTGATCATCTGCATTTCAAAAGCATTTTACTTGATCTGACAGTGATGCCTAATAATTTGTAGCTCAAGATGTGAAATCAACTCTAACTCCATTCTCTCATTGTATAATAGCGTCTATGTTAACTAGGCAAGATGACAATAATATTTTGTAGTTTTAGTGATTAGTCTCATAGTTAAAATCAATGTCCAGTGGGCAGTAAACAACAGTCGTCTTTTAAGTTCAGACACTCTTCATCTGGAGTGTATAGTTTTGGTTTTACCCTTGAAGTACCTTTCTCTTGAATATGTTTCTGTCAGGCTATATTTGAACAATTAAGATGTCAGGATGATGTTGTATCCTAATTTATAACCCCAAGTATAAATCTGGTGATTTACTTAATTTCTTTGATTCTCAGTTTCATGTAAAATGAAAACAAGAATTTCTGCTTTACTGGTTTCAGAGAGCTGTGAGTGTCAAACAGATATATACAAATATATACTCTAGTATAAGTTATGTATAAAATGTACAATATTATAATTGTTAAGTACTGGTATTTTTTATTTTACATTTATCTCCCAGGCTTATAATGAATTTCTCCCTCTTTAATGCCAAGACATCAGGGATAACATTAATTCACATTATGCATAGTCAAATTTAGTAAATATAATATTTTTGTTTGCTATTGGGGTTTTCATCATACAATTGAAATTCATATTACTTCCAATTGTGAAATTTCTTTGTGAGAACTGACAAAAACATTGAAATAATTTTCTCCATCTTCCCTCCTGATAATTTTATCTTGTTTCTCACTCTGAGAAGGAGCAGGACCATGTGACCACTCAAACTTAAACAAAATTTCAATCTATATATGTTCATTCCATACATCGCTAAATGTCATATTTTGTAATACTCCCTTTATATGAAGAGGAAATGAAATACGTGGCTTTACAAGGGCTTAGCCTAAGGGTTAGTGCTCTGAGGTTGACTTCTCACTTTTTAGATTACAGCTCCTCCACTTCCAAGCTCTGTTATATTGGCATTACTTAACTCTCGAGTAACCATGTAAGTCATTGACCCAACATACACTTCTGAGAATGAAAAGGACACTATTAATAATTACCTGTGGACAACAAGTGTAAAACAATACTGCCATAGGAAACCCAGGATTTATGATTACCCTGTGCCACTCAAAGCTTGAATTTCTCTTTAAAATGGAAATAAATGATATTTTCTTTTAGATTATTGAAGGCTAAATGAGATAATGTATACAAATATTTTAGCATAGTTCCCTGAGTCTGAGTAGACACTTGGGGAAACAACTGGTCATTTTAAAGCATAGTATTTTCCCTCATCATCATCATCTTTATCATCATCATCAGTTCATTTCGGTTGATTAGACTGGAAAGCTTATGAACAAGAGACATTTATCTTTCAGTTCTGGAGGATAGGAAGTCCAAGATCAAGGCACTAATAGATTCTGTGTCTGGTGAGGGGCTACTGCCTGGTTCAAAGACCACCTTTACATGGTGTCCTTACACAGTGGAAAGTGGTGAGGAAGTTTTCTGGAGCCTCTCTGCTAAGGGCATTTAGCTCATTTATGAGGGCTCTGCCCCCACAACATAATCACCTCTCAAAGACCTCGCCTCCAAATATTGTTACACTGGATATTAAGTTTTTGCATGTGATTTTTGCGGGGGACACACATTCAATCTATAGCAATCATTATCATCATCATCATTATTTATTGAACATTTATAGTGTAACCAGGCCCTGTTATGAGAGCTTAATATGGTTTGGCTTTATGTTCCCACTCAAGTCTCAGCTTGAATTTTTGTTCCCATAATCCCCATGTGTTAGGGGAGGGACCCAATGGAAAGGGATGGAATCATAGGGGCAGTTTTCCCCATGCTGTTCACGTGGTAGTGAGTGAGTTCTCATGAGAACTGATGGTTTTACAAGCAGCTGGCATTTCCCCTCCTTGCATTCTCTCTCCGACCTCTCTGTGAAGAGGTGCCCTCACCATGACTGTGTTTCCTGAGGCCTCCCCAGCCATGCAGAACTGTGAGTCAATTAAATTTCTTTATTTATAAATTACGCAGTCTCAGATATTTCTTCATAGCAGGGTGAGAATGGACTAATACAGTGCTTTATATGTAAATATCAACAATAAAATTAGAGTAGGTGAGATAACTTAAGAAGAGTTTTTATACTAAAGTTTGTAGACAATTAAGTAAATAAAAATATTATTTATCAGTTCACTTCTGCTTGTCAAGCACTTCATAAAAGCGAAGATACTTGGTAGGAACTGTGAAAGTTTATTAAAAATTGTAGGATTTACTTTGTTTTTTAAGGAACATACAAAAATCTCACTATGAAGGTAAGTTATGAAAAGATAACTGTCTGCATGAAGTTGTAACTGACCACTAATGGCACCAACAAAAGGTCCTGAAGATGAGATCACATTGGCTTTGAAGATGAGATCTCATAACATAATCAAGCTAAGATATGCGGGAAAAGAATAATCTAGATAGGAAGGTAATGGATATTCCAGGTAGGGAATATAGTATTAAGAAATCAGTAACAATAGCAAACACAAGGAATCAACCTAAATGCTCATCAATGATAGACTAGATAAAGAAAATGTGGTACGTATACACCATGGAATGCTATGCAGCCATAACAAAGAATGAGATCATGTCCTTTTCAAGGACATGGATTGAGCTAGAGGCCATTATCCTTAACAAACTAACACAAGAACAGAAAACCAAATACTGCATGTTTTCACTCATAAGTGTGAGCTAAATGATGAAAATTCATGTACACATAGAGGGGAATGACATGCACTGGAGCCCATCAGAAGGTAGAGTGTAGGAGGAGGGAGAGGATCGGGAAAAATAACTAATGAGTACTAGGCTTAATACTGGGGTGATGAAAATAATCTGTACAACAAACTCCCTGAACACAAGTGTAGCTATGTAACAAACTTGCACATGTACCTCTGAACTTAAAATAAAAGTTTAAAAAATTCAATAAAACAGTCTTCCAAAATATAATAAATAAATTTAAAAATGTGTAGTGGTACAATTACCAAGTATATTCAAAATGATAGGGAGATTCACATGAATCTTCATGCTGGAAAAATAATCCTGGATTCTTGATAATGATAATTAATACCAATTAAACACTTCTTCAAAGCATGCACTATTCTAACCACTTTACAGATATTAATCTACTTAATCCATAAAGCAACCGTATGAAGTATTTATTGTTATTATCCCCACTTTACAGATATGTAAACTGAGATATAAAAAAATCAAGTAATTTGCGCAAAGTTATATAACAAGTAGGTGACAGAGCTGTAATCTGAACCCAGATAATTAGCTTCAGAGTCTGTGTGTGGCAATTAGGTCACTACATCAGTTAGATCATAAAACATCATTATTCCTAGTAACATTTAAATATAGAAAGTTTCAGAGATTTAGGGAATATGGCTAATACTAGAAAATGGGTCCTAGGAGGAAATGCATTAGCAATTGACATTACTTACTCTTGTGTTAAACTTTATAAAAGCAAGTAGTTTGAGTAACGTCTTCAGATTTATGAAATGTTTGATCCATTTGCTGATTTAATTCATATTGGATCTATCATATGCAAGGTACAAAATTTTATTAACCAGAAACAGGAAAAGATAATGGATTTGTCATTCCTCTGAGACAATCTTAACTTGAGAAAGAAATGAAGTTTAAATTGGACATAAGGATGAGCATCTTGACTGTAACGAGTGAGAAGATGCTGGAAGGAATTACTAAGAGTAGTTGGGAAGTGTACATCCTTAGAAAGCTTCAGAACAAAAAAAGATAATTATATCTGTCCTACTTGGCTTAGACAGCTGTTATGTCCAAAGGCAAGAGGGTGAGATCAGAAAATAAATTTCTCTCAATATCTTTCCTGATGGAGAATTTTGAGGTTCAAAAATTTTTACTAAATTACAAATGATCCATCATAGCTTCAAAAATCCTCACATTTTCATCACTTTTTAGTATATATAATTGAAGACTGATTTATTCAACCATAGCCACACATTCAGAGACAATGATAGGGCCCTGGGCTAGGCCATTATGAATTAAGTGGCTCTTCTTGGAACGACTAACTTGTGACATTACCATGCACAATACTCAAACTTTTATCTCAGAAAATGTTGCCATGTCACTGAGTTTCAGAGTAATTAATGAAGAGGAGACCCAGCAGAGGTTAAATCCCCAAATGCTAAGAGTCTTTGGCAATGAGAATTTCTTGAAGACAATGACCACACCTCATACTGTGCTTGATAAGAGCCTTACACATAGAGCAGGCTGAATAAAATTGTGATCAATTTAAGCCTATGCGTACTTTCGTATTTAGACCAGGAAAAAATGATAACCCTTAATGCTAGGAATAGAAATAGTTGTTAAAATGTAATGGGTGCATGCGATGTATCAGGTACCAGGATAAACACTTTATATCAGTTTTTACAAGAGTCACCTGAGATAGGAATATTTAATTAGCCTTATTTCACAGATAAAAAACTGAGCCCAGAAAGGTTGATTTATAACAGAGCTGGGTTTGAAGCTCAGAGCTGTCTGACTTCAGAGTCAGACTTCTAATCCCTTTTCTCATTTTACCCAACAATAATTTCTTTCCACTTTAGAGTTCCTCTGGTCTGAATTTTGCCATTAAAAACAAATCTTTTATTATCTCTCTAAATGAATGGATAGGCAAAATCCTACCCAAAAAATTGAGTTCTGAATTTCAAGCCTCAAAACAAGCCATAAGGAAGAAAAGTGGTTGCTGTTCTTGCTCTAGTTCTTACCTAGGGTTACTTTCATAGACAGAGCCTTTCCTCTTAATCTTTTCACAATAAGAAGAAAGAAAATGACTGGCCAGAGGAGGGGGTTTTTTCGTGCAAATCCAAGTTTTTGTTGCTCCCTCCATTGGCATCCACATCATAGTTCATAAAGGAGGCAACACAATAGTTTTCCAGTCAGGTTTGCTAATAAGGGTGATTTGTTTGTTTGAGTCCAAGATGAAGACCTGAACAATCCAAAATCATTAGTTGCTTTTTTTTTTTTTTTTTTGAGATGGAGTCTTGCTCTGTCACCCTGGCTGGCATGCAATGGTGCCATCTCGGCTCACTGCAACCTCCACTTCCTGGGTTCACACGGTTCTCCTGCCTCAGCCTCCCAAATAGCTGGGATTACAGGTATACACCATCACATCTGGTTAAGTTTTTGTGTTTTTAGTAGAGACAGTGTTTCACTATGTTGGCCAGACTAGCCTCAAACTCCTGACCTCGTGATCCACCGGCCTTTGCTTCCCAAAGTGCTGGGATTACAGGTGTGAGCCACCGTGCCCATCCCCATTTGTTACTTTTCCATTCACGAGATTTCTGCCAGTGGAACGACAGAACTGCTCACCACTCCAGGATTCTTTAGTGGGGCCCCATGTCAACAACAGGAGGGGAGAAGCATACCAACTGTTTCTTGAGGGGAGAATACAGAGGCCAATCAGATGACCCATTTTGGGATGGAGAAAGACAGAGAAACTCGGGTATATTTAGCTCTTCTGAAATCTCCCAGTGAACACAGAGAGAGAAATCAAATAGTAAAATGTAAAGGTCAGATCATTTCATCACTGTCCTTTAAGAACAGGGAAATTACATTATGAAATGCAAATGGCACCCGAGGTTAAAATAGCAAGTTATTATTACCACATAGCTTACAGGAGGTATTTTTCATTTTTCTGCCTAGTGTAGGAATATCTTCATTTTTAAAAAAATCTCAGTTTCTTTTGTCTTGATCGAAATGAAGGCAATGGGAATATTTAGCTTGATTCTACAGCAACGAAAAAACAAAAGGGTTTACTGCAGATGAACAGTATATTTATAAAGTAGAAGACAGTCATAGAACATAGTTTAGGGAAAAATGGCTAGCTTGAAATAAATAAACTGTTGTTTCTGTACTTCAAAAATGCAGAGTTAGGCTGTTTGAGAGATCACTAAATTCTGCTGCTGCCATTACAGGTTTTCACATTTACTCTTTTTGAAACTACATAAGTAAGGCATGGTATTACTATTCACTCATATAGATCTTGCTGTATTTATTCATCTCTCATAGCTAAAGAATAATATGTGCTCTTAGGTGTAGGTTGGGAGTTTAGCAAGCAAATGCTTAACTATATATGTGCTATCATTATAATCAGAAAAACATATTTGGGTGTTTACATTGTTCCATGCACATTCGGGCACCCACAGGTCATGTCAAGTCAGAATTTTATTGCTTTTGCTTCAAGAGTGTTGCTAAGTTCCTGGGGTGGGAGGTGGGTGCAGCACAAAGTGAACTTCAAGGAAGTTACCACTTAGAAGAAAGTTACCACTTAGGCATAATGTGCTGTGGATTTCACTGAGGTATGAAAATATGTAATTTTAGAGTGACATTTATAATTGAAATCATCAGACCAGTACATCATTTTGTAAGTTCAAAACCCATTTAACTTCTAATTTTATTGGAGAGTTAGTAAAAAAGAAATACTGTCAGCCAGTATATCTATATCTATATCTATATCTATATATAGATATCTTAGAATATATGTGTATGTGTATATATATATATATATATATATGCTGACTGACAGAATATATATATATATATACACACATACATACATATATTCTAAGAGATGCTTGGTTAGAAGTTCTCAAGAAGCATTTTGGAAATTTCAGATGCAAAGGGAGAAGCAAATGCCAGTGTAAACAGTTGAAGGGAGCAAAGAACAATTTTGATGAATAAGAATTTATAAATACCTCTTTATCATTTTTGTTGGATACCTGCTTTGTAAATGGCTTGCTATAAGTAGACATTCAACACTGTGAGATAACCTATTTTTTCCTGGACTTCCCCTCTTACATTCAGGAGTGAATTGACAACAAACATTCAACTCCATCTCCGGACTCCTCACATTCTCTTCTTCCAGCTCCATATAAAAAAAGAGAAAAACTTCAACCACAAATTCAGTTTCAATATTATTGACGTTTCCTCCCTTGTCTTCCATTTTTCTGTTCCTTCCACTCTCTTTTTCCATATGGTTTCTTAATTGACTAGTAATGGAAACTCATCTGGCTACCATCTGTTCTAGAAAAGCAACATGATGGGAAATGAATGGGTTATTACTGGGTCCACCCTGAGTTCTGGCTTAGGTTTTGTGTGTGCTCTTTCTGTTAATTTCGTTGTCTCTGTGTGTTGGGGCAAGAAAAATATTTAAACTCATCAAAATTGCTCCTTCTTCCTCAAGCAGAGGGCATAGTTTATGTCAGTAGAAAAATAAATCTTTGGGCTACCCCTTCTAACTCCCTGAGACTGGCAGGAAGGAGAAAAGAAAAGACAGGATTTCGGAGGCTGTGCCAGTTTCATAATGCTAATGGGCAAGATCTGAAATAACTGGCTCTTTGTTTCAGGGAAATGTTCATGAGCCTTTGGGAATGCAAAATTATGTTTAGAGCTAGGAAGGGAAGAAGAGCTAAAATTTTCTGCTTAATAGTTTAAGGAAAGTTGAGAGCAGAATAGAAAATAGAGAACCAGAGAGAAGAGGCAGTTTGGAGACCAACAAAACTGAGAGACTAGACAAGAGTTCTCAGCAAGCATTTACTTCTCAGTGTGGAGTAACAGAAGAACTTAAAAACTGGGATACAGGGATGTTTTCGTTTGATTATGTTAGTTTTCATTGCAGTAATGTAAAACATCATTGCTTTTCCACTTCCTTATAAAGGCTTTTATTTGTAATGCTTTGTTGGAGTGGTTTTTGGGAATTCTGAGTTCCACATCTAGGTCAGCATCGAGTATAGTGAAGAGAAGAGCCATGTATTTAAGACCAGAATGATAATAAGAGTTCAGAAGAAACAAATAAGAGCCAGGGCAACCAGGAAAACAGATTTGGGTATTCACAAAAATACCAGGGAAAGCACTGGACTTTTAATAGTACATGGTAAAGGCCTCAGGTTAATTTATTTCAGTCTCAAAGAAAGTCAGCCAACATGTAATTACATATAGTGTGTGATTAAGGCTGGGATCAGTGGCTCACGCCTGTAATCCCAGCACTTTGGGAGGCCAAGGCGGGAGGATCACTTGACGCCAGGAGTTCAAGACTAGCCTGGCCAATATGGTGAGAGCCCATCTCTAAAATTCAAAAATTAGCCTGGTGTGGGGCACATGCCTGTAATCTCAGCTACGTGGGAGGGGCTGAAGCAAAAGAATCCACTTGAACCTAGGAGGCAGAGGTTGCAGTGAGTTGACACTGTGTCATTGCACTCCAGCCTCGGTGACAGAGTGAGACCCTGTCTCTAAATAAATAAATAAATATAAAGTATGATTAAAGCCAGCGTATAGGAAGCAGAAGACCTGCTGCCTTGTAGGTGCTGAAGAAACTTGAGTTTTCCTTTTTTCACTGAAGCAATATGGAGGCCCCATGTCACTGTTGGAAAGGAACATGAGAAAGATGTGAGTTGAGGACACTGAGGAACAAGAGCATGACAGCAAGGTATAATCATTGTTTCCTGATTTCCTATAGCATCTCCTGCTGAGGCTGCAAACTCAAGGATGAATATTATCAATGTGACACACACACACACACACACACACACACACATTCAGGCAAGGGGGAGAAGTAATTCATTCCCCATACACAGGACATGCACAATTGCTTACAAGCCTAGCACTGTCAATTTAAAGTAATTTTGCCTACAGACTCAGAAGCACAGAGATAGAATAGCCACAGTGTGCCATAAGACCTAGTTTGTACTGTGGCCTTTTAAATATGGTAGATGGTGGAGTCCAAGAATTGAAGGTCAATGCTGTAAATTTCTCAGAGGCATAAACCCTGTTACTGTCCTCTTGCTGGCTCTGCTTATCCATCTGTTTATATCTGGTTCTCTCTGAATTTCTGTTCAGTTCTCTCATTTTCCTCCCTGACTGTAACATTACACATCTTACTGTCAATGTATCCATCACTTTGTGGAATAAGCTTCCGAAGCATCCAATGGGTCTAAAAACTGAAACAAGGCAACAGAAAGAAAAAAGAGAGAACAAGCAAGCTGGGTCTAGTGCAAGTTTAGTGCTTGCAGTTAATTCTGGTGGAAATAAGAGAAGAAATTAAAATGTGAGAAGAAAAGGGAGTAGTAGAAAAAGGCCCTGTTGTACGCTGGGTTCTCCTGAGACACTGAGATGAGTATTTGTGATTCTTGGGATGTTTATTGGAAAATGTTGTTGGGAACAACTGCTGTAAGGCAGTGAGGGCAAGCGCATTTGGCAAAGAAAGGGGTGAAATGTTGAAGATGAACAAGATTTCATTGCTACAAATGTGTAATTATCCTCAAAAAGAGCTCTGGAGCAAGAATGACCCTTCAGAATTATCTGAAATTTAAACATGGGTCTTTGTCTTAGTCCGTTCAGGCTGCTGTACCAAAATTATCATAGGCTATAGGCTGTGTAACTTATAAACAACAGATTTTTTTTTTTAATAATTCTGGAGACTGGGAAGGCCAAGACAAAGGAACCAGCAGGTCCCTGGTGTCTAGTGAGGTCCTACTTCCTAGTTCATAGACAACCTTATTCTCTCTGTGTTCTCTCAAGGGAAGAGAGGTGGGATAGCTCTCCAGAGTCAGGGACCCAGGAGAGATATCTTAGATATATCTAAATGCATATATATATATATATATATATGACTTTTAATCTCATTTATGAAGACTCTGCCTTCATTACCTAATAACCTCCCCAAATCCCCACCTTCTAATGCCATCACATTGAGGGGTAGGATTCCAACATATGAATTTTAATAGGACATAACATTTAGCCTACAGCAGTCTTTATGTCCCACCTGGATTCTACCACCCAATATTAATCAAACATGTGATGTTGGCTGTCACTGTGAAGATGTGACCATGGATGACAAAGCTCTTTTTAACTATGGCATACCTAAAGAGTGACCCAACTGAGAGATATTAGCCACCACTCCCGGCAACTGAAAAAATGAGTGGGTTCTGAAAGGGGTATGACACCTGGGTTGAGCATCACAGCATCCTCCTATTACCTATAGAGTCCAAAACACAGCTAAAATGACTGGCCTGAAGAGACTCTCCCTCAGAGCCCTTGGGAGTTTTGTCGCATACTCATCACTGATTGTTGCATGTGCATTGTTTTTGTCCCTTACCTAAAGTCTAAACTTTTTAAATACCAGGATCACATTTTATATATTTTTCCTATCCTTTAATAATTTCTTTAGATGAGTGGCTGGCTAAATCTAAAATTGATTTAAAAAAAAAAAAAAGCCCATTACCTGTGTAATATGATACTAAAAAAAGTCTTTTTTCCATATTTTAAGAATATGTAAATAGCCACGCATTAACCAAGTTTTTTTTTTCTGTCATATCTGCATATAAATGGCTCCTGAGTGAGTTGATATTGATGACCTTGATCAGTTACAGGCAGAACCTTGAACACTCAAAAAGAGAGGGGAAGGGAAACCAGGAGAATGTATGAAAGTGAGAGTCCCGGTATTTCAGTGGAAAGAGCCCTCAAACGCAGTCTGAAGACTGGCTTCTGTTTCTTGCTATACTGGTGCTTACCACGTGATCTTATAAAAAATCACTTGAACTCTCTTAGACTCACTCCTGTTTTTCGTGTAATTAGGGATAATGATGTCTGCTTTACCTTCATGAATAGCAGCAGGTGTTGGACTGAAGGACTGCGATGAAGATGAATGGGTGATGCCTATCTGATGTTTTTGAGATCTAAAAAGCAATTTAAAAGAGTAGTTACATTATTACGATTATTATCACTTTATGGACATGTTTTAAGGTTGTCATTAAAGAGGTTCATAATGGATTTGGTAATATAAAGGTGACTCAGTTATTTTTAAAACTAGCAACCACAATAGAAGACATAGACTTCCTGCATCATGGCAGAACCTGAACTGTTACATTGGATTCTAGATTATTTATTCTTACAGTTGGGGGTAGGGTAAGTAAGATGATCTCATATATATTCAGTTTCTAAAACTTATAAACATTTATCTTTCAAATCAATATTCTTATCAACCAGGGAAAATGAGACATTGCTACTTCTTATATCTGTTTAACAAAGTAATTTAGTTGTTTGTGGAAAGAAAGGTACTTTCTTTGTAGCATAAAATCTTAAATAGAGATGGTTTGGAAGAATTTCAAAATGTTCAGGGAAGAAAGGTTAACCTCAAACAAAAAATGAATAATTTCAGACTGACAAACTTAATTATGGGTTAGAATTAAATGTTCTCCATTAATGCAGTTATTTGTTGAGTTGAGACTGAAGGAGCTCAGTAGTGGGCTTTTTAATTACCTGTTTTGGTGTAGAAGGCACTCAAGTGGTAACTGAGCAGACACAATTTATATGAGCATGCACTTTGTCTAAATATTGTACAGAATGTTAATTACATTCCCCAAACAGAATGACTTATTTTCTGCTAGTCTGAAGTTAAGCAGGTCTCACCATAGCAGAAATGGAGCTGCTGGATGAGAGGTGAGATGTCTCACTCGACTGCTCGGCCTTATTGCTAGGACCCAAATGGACCATTTGCCATGACTTAGGAAAATTCTCAGCCAGAGATCAGAAAACCTTGAGCAAAGTTGTCTTTGCATTTCTACTCTCTCATGTTTACACTTTGCCCTTCCCATCCTTTGGGCATCTTGTGTTTTCATGCTCTTTAAAGCTACTTTCTAATTAAAGAAAAATTGAAAGTCTGCTTTCAAGATTAGACATGAAACCTGTTTATAATCATATTCAGTGCACTGATAAAGCTTATTCTGTGACTCTTATTAGGGAATGTTGGCTTTTACAAAATGCAAAGGCTTATGTGCAATAACATGCTTTTAATAGTGAACTTTCGGCAATGGTAAGTCTTAAACCAAGGCTAAATCATAAATGAACACATATTAAGTATCTTCTATGTAGATGGCATCTATTACACCTTGCTGATACATCTAAATTTCAACCCATGTCTTATTAATGAGTCAGCTGGGAAAAAAAATGGCAGCATACTTTCTATTCTGTTTACATCTGGTCTCATTGAAAAATAGTGGATCACAAGGTCAAGAGATCAAGACCATCCTGGTCTACATGGTGAAACCCTGTCTTTACTGAAAATACAAAAAAATTAGCTGGGCATGGTAGTGCGCGCCTGTAGTCCCAGCTACTCAAGAGGCTGAGACAGGAGAATTGCTTGAACCCAGGAGGCAGAGTAAGCCGAGATCGTGCCATTGCACTCCAGCCTGGGTAGCAAGAGCAAAACTCTGTCTCAAAAAAAAAAAAAGAAAAGAAAAATAGACCTTAAGCTGAAGAGGAATAAAGTTACAGAATGATAGCAAAAACTGTTCTTTCAGAGGTCTTTTAATCTGTCTCATTTTTTTTCTGGTGGAAAAAATTTAAAATCAATATTTTCACCTTCTTCTTTTAGGAAGCCACCCTCTCTTACCCAGCTTAGAACGCATTTGTTTAATATCACTGCTTTTGCTTCACTTGAGTTTGCCTGGACTAATAGATGCTGTATTCCCAACCTTTCATACCTAGGTTTGTGGTAGGCCTTCTCAGGTCCTAACATGTCAAGAATTGGGTGAGATAGGGTGGTGACTCAGGTCACGTATAAAAGTAGCATGCTGGGCAATGTTTTTTTTTTTTTTTCTCTACTTGAATCATCTAAGTCAAACATGAGTGAGAAGCAAAAACAGAGAAAAACACATACAAATGGACAAATTGGTTGGGAATTCATGTCCTGAAAGACTCAAGCCTGGGCCTAAATTGGGGAGAGAAAGTTGCTGGTCAAAAATTAATTCACAGAAGGGCTACAAAAAAAGGAAAGGACTTGAGCTGACATCATGATATGATCTTTACCAGGTCTTCATTGGATGAAACAAACAGGGAAAGAAGAAATCATCCATAGGGACAGGAAGTGATCGTTATTTGTTCTTCACATGTACCCCAAAACCTAAAAAGCAATAAAATAAATAAATGGAAAGAAAAGAGAGAAATTGTCTATAAAACCATAAGGCATGGTCTCAAATGCAGTTCTCTGGCCTACATTTACATTACTACTCAAAATAAGGAAGAGATAAAATGAACTGAGGAATCTAGACCTCTCATTGTGTCTCTGCTTGAGCCTTAAATCTTGTAAAAAAGGACATGGTTTTTTAAATAATCTAGGTACACAAAGTGTTCTATTAAACAGCAGACATTTGTGAGTTTTTATACAATGTGATTCATTGAATTTTGATTAATTTTATTATTTAAAAATAATTTCTTTAGGGAATTGAAATTAGATGCAAAACAAAGGATTAAATATAAAAATTTCACACAAAATTAGAAACCATCAGAAGAGAACCTAAATAGGACAATTTTAGCACAATTAGTGCTTAGGCTAAAGATGCATTCCTTTACATGGGAACAAATTGGATTTTTTAAAAGTAGCTTATCCTGTGCACGTGCAGTACAACTGAAGTCCAGTGAATAGTAAGCCTAGTTATTGCAATCTGTCACTATTTCCTACTTCCATCCTGGCTAGTTCATAATAATGAACTTTCCAGAACCAATTTACATTTTCTCCTCATCTCGTAGGATTAACTAAAAGTGTACCAGAAACTGGATGTAAGAGGAGTGTGTACACTTTGAAAACATGGACGGCAGTCTGGTAATGGCCTAACCCAGCAAAATCCCATCACTAACATGGAATAGTCGCTAGTATTGAAGCATGCATGAATATTTACACAAGTATGCCACCTCACAGAAATATTATACAGAATAGAAAGGACAGAAATGTGGTTAAGTATGTTCCTGATAGGGAAGGACTTTAGCTATGGTAGGAAAGTGACAGATTAGCAGTAAACAGTCAAACTCTGAGCAAGAGACTGAGGTCTGGAGACCACAAAATACATAGCACAGACGTTTCATAAGAATAATAATAGTAAAATCTACCACCTGAAGAGGCTGCACAGAGTCGTGAGAGGTAGGTGATTCATTCAAAACATAATTTTATATAGCCTGTGAGGTTAAAGAAGGTCAAGGATTCATAAGATGCTATTAGCACCTAGAGTTTCTATTTAGAGAACCAAGCATTCATTTCTATGCAGAAGGGTCCATCATCATTCAAAAAGCTCTTATTAATCACTGACCTGTAGAAAGGGGCAGGTTCATTGGACAAATAAGCAGATACATTGGGGAAAAAGTCTATATGGTTTCTATAAATGGAAATCATGCCTAATTAAGCAACCTGAATTCTCTCAGGCATAAACAGATCTCTTAAAAGAATAAACAAATGCCTTGTAGGCAAGGAACTACCAGTGGAAGTAATTTAATTAGACACACAGAAAGCCTTGAGCAAGGGAAGGCCTCATGAGATATGTCACTAGAGGAACTTTCAAAACACTAGATATCCATGGATCTAGGCTTTTGAGAGATGTAATTCACATGGCAGGTAAGATACTAGATTACACAGGAATGTTTAAACTGTGCCCTTTTGGATTTCCATTGAGGTGCCCTGGAGGTCATGTAGGCTAAGGGAGCTGTTGGTGGACTTTGCTTCCATAGGGGATATTTGTTTTACATGTTGCAGTTCCTAGTAAGTTTTCATTGGAAGGTTTGAAGACAATCCTACTATTACCTTTGTAATTCCTTTTATTTTTATGAAGAGTCTGTCGTTGTCATTCTTGTCCACACCAGTAAATACAAAATTTTAATCACTAAGAAATTAGAATAGTCTTTTGAAACAGAAAACTGGATTCAAAGTAAGAAACAGAGCAGAGCGTAAATGTCGCATTTTCTAATTAGTAAATAAATAAAACGGTGGTTTCTACTAAAGATCAATGGTGAAGACCATCTTATCAATTGATTAATTAACTAACTGATAGTCAATCAGAAGATGTCAATATCCAGTTTTGCATCTAATTTATCATGGAGAAAATGTCAATTAGGTTGGCACAAATACCACTTAAATCTTCGTGCAAGGCAAAATTGAGGAGGAGAGCTATGAACTAATTCGGTCTTAGAGAAAGATCTCTATACTATGGATTCTTCAAGAGTATTAGAAATAAGAATAACGTTCTGATTATTCCACAGTCCAGTTTTATTCACCTATGGGTGACTGGGATGAGGAGGCATGCTGTTTACCCCCACTTTGGTTTTGTGGTATCTAATTTTTTATGATATACTAAGTCCTTTAACTTCTCTCTTTTTAATTTCAATGTAACTTTTTCTTGAGAAGGAGTCTTGCTACCTTGCCTAGGCTAGTCTTAAATTCCTGGGCTCAAACAGTCCTTCCACTTCACCCTACTGAGTAGCTGGGACTACAGGCATGCAACACTGCACCTGGTTGATTTTGCTATTTTATGTGACAAATTCATGGATGTAACTTCTGTTAATGCCATTTTGTGGTGTCTGAGGATTATTGAACATCTTACCTAAAGACTTTTTAATAGTGGACATTTTTGCATAGTTGTAAAGATATTTTCTCAGTGCAACATAAAAACCTAAGGAAAAAACGTAAGAAATTCTATGCTAAAAAAAATATACAGTATATGAAGCCAGAGTTATGTCTCTGGTAGTCAAAGATGAGTTGTGAAAGGCCATGCCTCCCTTCTACAATATGAATTTTAGAGAGTTAATACAATTTTATGACTTTATAACCTCTCTGCTGGTAACTTCCAAATACCTACCTCTAGCCCGGACACATCCTCCACATATTAAGCCTCTAATTCAACTGCTTGCTGGTCATTTCCAACTGTAAAAACTACCAGCTCTCAAACACAGTATTCCAAAACTAGATTTAGAACCTTTCACTCCAAATCAATGTTTCCACCATTTCTAATTTATCTCAATGGTACCATGCAAGCACCAAGATATGGAATCATTTTTGACTCTTCACTTATGTCATTTCTATTATTCCATGGAGTCACCAAATAAATACACTTGAATGACAATTCTCTGGGATCCACCCCTTAGCAAACGACTGATAAAGTATCCTCATGCTTTATAATTTATTTGTCAGAACAAACATCTAGGATAAAGATGACCTCCAACAGTGAATTTTCTGACATATGTTCTATATAGGTGGCAATTTGTAAACCGTATGCAGATTCACACAACAGAAAGTAAGGGAACTGGAATATAAATAGAGGCCCATGAGACTCTGCATGCAAGACTACTGTTAAGTTTACCATCACATCCTGAATGACATAGTAAGTAAATAGTTGTCATCTGCAAGTGGGAGAAAAGAAACCCAGAGAAATATCTCAGCTTTCCAGGGTGTTGCCCCATAACTGCAAAATAAAACAACCTGGTGAACATTTCTGTACTTACATTGGTAAGAACTATTTGTTTCTCTCAGTGGAACTAACTTCCATATGTTGTTTTCAGTACAGTAAATACAAGCAAACAATTATAAAGACAGTTTGCAGTTCAATAGAAAGCATGCCAGGAAATCAACTCTTATGACTTTATACTTAGTTTAAAAATCCAACAGGGTCTCTCCTGCAGTCAGTGGCATGCTTTGTATCCTTGTGAATATTCCACAAAGGATTATAAATCGTTCTATTATGAAGACACATGCACATGTATGTTCATAGTGGCACTGTTCACAATAGCAAAGACCTGGAACCAACCCAAATGCCCATCGACGATAGACTGTACAAGGAAAATGTGGCACATATACACCATGGAATACTATACAGCCATAAAAAATGATGAGTTCATGTCCTTTATAGGGACATGGATGAATCTGGAAACCATCATTCTCAGCAAACTGACATAAGAACAGAAAATCAAATACCGCATGTCCTCACTCATAGGCGGCTGTTGAACAATGAGAACACATGGACACAGGGAGGGGAGCATCACATACTGGGGTCTGTTGGGGGACCAAGGGAGGGACAGTGGGGCAGTGGGGAGGTTGGGGAGGGATAACATGGGGAGAAATGCCAGATGTAGGTGACGGGGGGATGGAGGCAGCAAACCACATTGCCATGTGTGTACCTATGCAACAATCCATGCACATGTACCCCAGAACCTAAAGTACAATAAAAAACAAAAAACAAAAACCACTCATCCCTATTAGGGTATGAGTGTTGGCAGGCTAATATTAATGAATTCAGCAGCCTCAATTAATTTCCAGTATGAAAATAGCCTTAAAATGAGTCATGAAAGCCACACAAGAATGATGGCAGTTTAAGATGAATGTACAGTGTTGACCTTCACCATTTCTTCATTTTTTCATTACATTATTCATACTTGGCTGGATAAATTTTACTATTATTCATTTTAAGCATTTTTCTGCTAAATGTAAGTGTCCAATTCCAGGATTTTATGGTTTCAAATTGAAGAATTAACATCCCATGATAACTCTACAATAAACATATTTAATCTTCTGTTCTATCATTATGAAACAGAAAATTACTAAAAAATAACAATCAGATCCATTTCTTTAAAAATATTGCTAGGAAAATAATAATGCTTCACATGATTTTATTTTTCTGAAGGCTATGACGTGTGATTTAAATTTCTCTTTGGCTTGGAAATCTGTACAACTGTAATTGAACTGTAAGCTTTCTCAGGTAAAATTTGATTCTGTAAAAAGTGACTTTTTTCTTTTTTTATCCCATTCATTCTATGGAAACTAACAAAGGTAAACTACAGCTGTTGTACTTTTAAAAAAATTGGATCATTGACCTCTTCAATAGAAAGAATTCAGTCAAAGCTTTAAGAAGTGATGTTGGCAAAATAAAGATTTGATTAAAATGGTTACTTTTGTTTTGCCAGATTTAGACAGCGAGGGAAAAGAGGGCTTGTTGAGATTATGAAGTATTTGGGCGTCCCTAGTAAATCCTACCAGGAAAATAACTTTGCTTTTCTGCTATTAACTTAGCAGATTCTCTATGGTTAACCAGTGTTTTAAGTAATAAACTAAACTAAAAGAAATGAGTCATGCTGATGAGCAAGGCAAAGTCCAAAAAGCCTTTGCTTCATACAGAAGCTATATTGAGGCCTGCGTGACGGTTCACGCCTATAATTCCAGAGTTTTGGGAGGCTGAGGTGGGCAGATCAAAAGGTCAGGAAATCAAGACCATCTTGGCTAACACAGTGAAACCCCATCTCTACTAAAAATCCAAAAAAA
>NW_016107439.1:6017459-6020223 GCF_001604975.1 Cebus imitator | reverse complement strand
GAAAAAACTGTGCTCCCTTTGGCAGCACATATACTGAAAAATTGGAACGATACAGAGAAGATTAGCAAAATTTATAATTTTAAAAAAAGCTATATTGAAAGCATCTAAGTTAATGCAAGCAAATGTCTCATCTTAAAAGTAATTCCTCTGGTGAAGTGATCTTAGAATCTAATTTTATCAACCTGTGATTTCTCCTCAAAATGCTCATCACTGTGTGACTGTCTTATAAATACTTTCTTTTGACCATCTTGTGATGTGAGCTGTTCTTCCTCAGGTGAATTTTTTATATGAGCCTTGTTTCAGTTTAGTGCATCTCAAATGGTAATATCCATCCTTATTTTTCATTCCCATGTTGAATTCTGCATTCTATAATAATGACAGATATGATGCTGCCAAGATAGATCAGAGTCATATTCATCTTCACCTTGCAGAGCTTATTGCATTATTTAGTATTATGAGGCATTTTCATTTATGCTTCTTTGTACCTTATTGGGTCCCGAAGTCCTGGCGAACCCACTTACAATCTGATGTGACACAGCTGATAGCATTTGAACTGCATCACATCAAGAGGCACTCGTAAGTCATTTATACGAAATTCCACTAAGAACAGAGCTGAAACCAGACAGGGTCATTTTCTCAAAAGGATTTTTTTAGTCCCAAGCTATTCCCATCAGATTTCCAGGACTCCTTCAGGTCAAGTTTGAAGCAATGTCCCTTTTTTTTTTTTTTTTCCTTTTTTTTGACAAGTAAGAGATTTGTTGCTGCTCGGTTGTTTTACTAACACAATGGAAACATGTTTACATCAGAAAAAATGTTATGCCTTTCTCTAGATAATTTGGCTTATCTGCAATGTTATTTGGTTATTACGTATTTATATATTTAAGTGTTGATTTGTAAAAATTCAGTAAAACAGATTAGGCAATTTAAAGTAGTTATGTAACATGATTTGATATAAACATTGTGGTATATCCTAGGAAGACGTGATATTTTGCTCTTCCTCTTTAAAAGCAATATTTATCTAATTCTTTCCAAAATATTCAAGATATTTTTCTGTTAGCCTTCTAATTCTCATCAGAATCTTAGAGTGGAAAGAGAACTGGTCTCAAAGTCAGGAAATCTGTGCTCTTGTAATAAGCAAAGTGTCCTTAAGCATGTCTCTTAAACACTCTGTTTTAATTTTTTTACCTACTGGCAACTTTATCAAGTCCCAACTCTCTCACCTCTCATGTTCAATTCATCAACAAATCAAGTCAGACATACCTTCAAATATATCCCAGAATTGATCACATTCACAACCACCACCCAAAACCAAGCCATACCATGCCTTCCCTGAATCATTACATCTAACTGGTCTCGAGTTTCCAGTTCTGCTGCACTCAAGTCCATTCTTCAGACAGAAGACATAGGAATGTTTCTAAATGCTGTTTGGATTATACCACTTTGTACTCAAAACCTCTTATAGCTTTCTCTCTTAAAATAAAATCCAAAGACTTTATATAGCTCTAAGGCCCTAAGCAATCCCTCCATGGCCACTCCCCAAGCTCACCTCCACCTTTCTTCCTGGTGTTCACTTTGCTTGAGTGTTATTAACCATGACCCATGCAGACTCTGAACATGCCAAGCAGGCTCCTGGATCAAAACCTAACAGGGGTCATGGACTTGAAGCTTATGTAATTTGAGGAATCTTTTTTAGGTAAGTGAATACAAACATTGGATATAAAAGTGAATATTTATTTAAGACAAGAAAACAAATCACAGCAAATTTATAGATTTAAATAAGCTGACAATCACCATAACATAATATTTTTATATTAAGTAACTGTCTCCTACATGTCGGCACAACGGATGGTAGCCATGTCCTTGGATTCCTTCACTGGGAAGCCCGCAACAGCTTAAGTAAAAAGTAATTGCAAACCACATAAATATAGCCCACAACACAAACAAAATGAGTCTCCACACGCTGCCAACAAGGCCACTGACCACTTCAACACCGCCTGACAGGAGTGAGGAGAGCACGATGAAGGTAGAAATAGGAGTGAAAAAGGCAGAAAACCAATTGTGGTTAAAATTCATGATCGTGCAAATTTTACCAAAAATACATAAGCTGCATACTATGCAGCCATAAAAAGGAATGAGATCACGTCCTTTGCAGGGACATGGATGAAGCTGGAAGCCATTATCCTCAGCAAACTAACACAAGAACAGAAACGCAAACACTGCATTTCCTCACTTATAAGTGGGAGCTGAACAATGAGAAAACATGGACACAGGGAGGGGAACATCACGCACTGGGGCCTGCTGGGGGAGGGTGGGGCTGGGGGAGAGCATTCGGGAAAAGAGTTAATGCATGTTGGGTTTAATACATAGGTGAGGGGTTGTGAGGTGCTGCAAACCACCATGGCACATGTTTACCTGTGTGATAAACCTGCACATCCTGCACACGTACCTATGTATCCCAGAACTTAAAACTAAAATAAAATAAAACTAAAAAAATAATATATGAGCATGTGAAGTCAGGTCTGGGGGCCTTCCCAGGGCCTTGGCAAGAGTTTGATTAAGTAAGTGGCCTTAAAGCTTGAGCTTCATTGTTTCAAGGTGGGTGTGCCTCTGTCATGTGCACCTGCTTTGTCCCTTTCTGAAATGTCCTGCCCTAATTCAGATCTCTATTTAAATAGTTCTCCAATGAGGTCTTTGTTGCCTATTTTAACTAAAGTAGTATGCTTTGTCATTCTTCTCTACCTTTTTTTTTTTTTTTTTTTTTTTT
>NW_016107439.1:5991502-6017414 GCF_001604975.1 Cebus imitator | reverse complement strand
ACCTTATTTTTCTTCAAAGGAGTTATCAGGTCAGCCATGGTAGCTCACACCTATAATCCCAGCACTTTGGGAAGCTGAGACACGTGGATCACTTGAGGTCAGGAGTTCAAGACCAGCCTTGCCTACATGGTGAAACCCTGTCTCTACTAAAAACACCAAAAAAGTTAGCCAGGCATGGTGATGTCTGCCTGTAATCCCAGCTATTAGGGAGACTGAGGAAGGAGAATCACTTGAATCTGAGAGGCAGAAGTTACAGTGAGCCGAGATTGTGTCATTGCTTATTTGCTTTTCCAGCTAGGATGACAGCATCATCACTGAAACGACATTGTTTTGTTCACTGATGCATCCTCAGAGTCTAGAACAGTTTTTGGTACGTAGTAGATGTTCAATAAATATCCGTTGAATGAATGAATGGATGCATTTATTCTACAAATGTTTGTGAAAGCCAATGGGATTAAGGCACTTAAAAGTGATATGAGAACAGAGAGGTCTCGTTGTTATAAAGGCATTAGTGATTCAGTTTTGGCATCTCTAGAAGCCTGCTTCCTCAGAGAAAGGATATTTAATTGGAAAATGCACAGGAAGGACTTTGGCAGTCCAAGGAGCAATTTGGCTGGGTTTTAATTATGAATTTGTTAAAATTGGCTTGTACTCTGTGAAGTGGTTTGAATGCCGTTCCCATGGTTTTACCTCACCATTGGGAAAAACTGGCGACATTTTAAATGGCAGTAGATGTTGGAAAGACAAATGCTATATTAAAACCCACTCACCAGCGTGCAATGCTGCCTCAAACCAATAACAACCCTTCTTAATAAAAACAGTGTTTCATCTCTTACATAATAAAGATTTCTTCCCTTGAACCCAAATGGTCATTGTCTATTTCACGCAGATATGGGATATTTTTCCCCTTTAGCAAAAGTTGGAAAACTGCCTCCTTGTTGAGGCTATGTAATTTCTCAGTTCTCTCAGGATAGCTAGGCAACTCGTCACTCACAATGATAGCTCCATTCACAAACAGACATCATAAAAAAGTGAATGAAGATAAAGAAAGTATTGTGCAAAGAACTTTAAGGCAAGAGAAAACTAAACCCTTTTGATACTTCGGAATTGAATTCCAATATGCTATGAATGGCAATGTCTTGAAATTTCTCTGTTTTAAATTCTTCATATAAGGATTCCAAATCACTGGGTGTAACATAAGCTTGCCGGTCTTCAAATTAGTCCAACACTGTAAATAACTCCTGCAAATTGAACAACTGATGGCTGTTCTGTTTTCATGTTCTTCGGCTATAAAATTAGGAATGAAAGGAAGGGTCCTATCCTAAATCCATGAAAGAATGACGCCATTGATAAAAGTAAGATCACAGTTTTCTAGGCCTGGAAAAATTAGGTTAAAATTAATAAAAATTGATGTTGAAAAGGCAGAATTTATTTATTTATATCTTTTAGCATACTTTTTTCCAAATTATATCATTGGTTAGGTGTCCGTACTGTATATTAGGCTAATTATGGTAAGTCATTGAGACTTGTATCTCAGAAAAATGTCCTTTCCTTTGAAAAAACCAACTTAATTAATCAACTCTAAGGCATATGGGCCAGGGCTGTCAAAGCCATAAGAGCAATTGCTTATGTGCCCAAAATATAGAAACCCTAAATTTAGGCGTGAGAAAAAATTACAGAAATACTTTAGAGATATTGCAGATTTGATTCTAGACTACCACAATAAAGCAAATATTGCAATAAAATGAGTTGCACACAATTTTTTGTTTCCCAGTGCATATAAAAGTTATGTTCATACCATACTCTAGTCTATTAAGTGTACAATAGCATTATGTCTATAAAACAGTGCACGTGCCTTAATTTAAAATACTTTATTGCTAAAATATGCTAATGATCATCTGAGCCTTCAGCAAGTCATAATCTTGCTGCTGAAAGAGGGTCTTGCTTTAATGTTGATGTCTGCTGACTGATCAGGGTGCTGGCTGATCAGGGTGCTGGCTGCTGAAGGCTAAAGTTGATGTGACAGTTTCTTAAAATAAGACAATGATGTTTGCTGCATAGATTGACGCTTTCTTTCGTGAAAGACTTCTCTATAGTATGTGATGTTGTTCTATAGCATTTTACTCATAGTAGAACTTCTTCCAAAATTGAGGTCAATATTTTCAAAACCTACTGCTTCTTTATCAAATAAATTTATTGAATATTCTAAATCCTTTGTTGTGATTACAATGGTCACAGCATTTTCATGTGGCATAAATTGCATCTAAAAAGAAACCCACTTTATTTGTTCATCCATAAGAAATAATTCCTCATCCATCCAGGTTTTATCATGAGATCACAACAATTCAGTCACATTTTCAGGCTGCACTTCCAATTCTAGTTCTGTTGCTATTTCTACACATCTGTAGTCAATTCCTGCACTGAAGTCTTAAACCCCTCAAAATCATCCATGAGGATTGGAATCAGTTTCTTCTAAACTCCTGTTACTGTTGATATTTTCACCTCCTCTCATGAATTACAAATGTTCTTAATGACATCTAGAATGGTGAATCCTTTTCAGAACGTTTTCAATTTACTTTTTCCAGATCAATCAGAGGAATCATTATCTATGGCAGCTATAGTATTAGAAAATGTATTTCTTAAATAAGAAGACTTGAAACTTGGAATTACACTCCTTGAATGAATGAATGCAGAATAAATGTTACATTACGGGGCTTAGAAAACTGCATCAATTTCCTCATACATCTCCATCAGAGCTCTTGGGTGACCAGGTACATTGTTAATGAGCAGTGCTGTTTTGTAAGGATTCTCTTTTTTCTGAGAAGTAGGTCTTAACAGTGTGCTTAATATATTCCGCAAACGGTGCTGCAAACAGACATGTTGTCATCCAGGCTTTGTTATTTCATTTATAGCACACAGGCAGAGTAGATTTACCATGACTCTTAAAAGTCCTAGGATTTTCAGAATGGTAAATAAGCATTGGCTTCAACTTAAAGTCGTCAGCTACATTAGCCCCTAACAAGAGAGTCAGCCTGTCCTTTGAAGCTGTGAAGGGAAGGCAGGCATTGGTATCTCCTCTCTAGCTATGGGAGTTCTAGATGTCATCTTCTTCCAATAGAAGGCTGTTTCATCTATATTTAAATTTATTGTTTAGTGTACCCAAATTATTATCTTAGCTGAATCTTCTGGATAACTTGTAGTAGCTTCTACATTAATGCTTGCTCCTTCACTTCAAACTTTTATGTTATAGTGATGATTTTCTTTCTCTTTTATTTTCTGGCCATGAGTGTATTTTATTTTATTTTTATTTATTTATTTTTCCCTTCAACTTTTATTTAAGTTCTAGGGTATATGCATAGGATATGCAGATTTGTTATAATAGGTAAACGTGTGCCATGATGGTTTGTTACACAGATCAACCCATCACCTAGGTAATAAGCCCAGCCTCCATTGGCTCATCTTCCTGATGCTCTCCCTCCCCCAGCCCCACTCTTGACAGGCCCCAGTGTGTGTTGTTTCCCCCCATGTGTCCATGTATTCTCATTGTTCATCTCCTGCTCATAAGTGAGAACATGTGGTGTTTGGTTTTCTGTTCCTGCATTAGTTTGCTGAGGATAACAGCTTCTAGCTTCATCTGTGTCCCTGCAAAGGAAATCTCATTCTTTTTTATGGCTGTATAGTATCCTGATGGCTTCCTGTCTTGAACCTCACAAACTAACCTCTGCTGGCTGCAAACTTTTCTTCTGCAATTTCCTCACCTCTTTTAACTTTGAAAGAAATGAAGATAGTTAGGGTCTTGCTCTGGATTAGGTTTTGGCTTAAAGTAATGTTGCGGCTGATTTGGTAATTTATCCAGATCACTAGCACTTTCTCCACGTCCGTAATAAGGCTATTTCATTTTCTTATCATTTGTGTGTTCACTGGACTAGCACCTTAAATTTTCTTCAAGAACTTTTCCTTCACATTCACATCTTGGCTAACTCTTTGGTGTAAGAGGCCAACTTTCAGCCTATGTGGGCTTTCAACATGCCTTCCTGGCTAAGCTTAATCATTTCTATCTTGAATACTTAGAGGTCATTGAAGGGTTATTAAGTGGCCTAATTTCAGTATTTTTGTCTCACAGAATAGGAAGGCCCAAAGAGTGAGAAAAAGATGAGGAAACAGCCTGTTGGTGAAACAATCAGAACACACAAAATGTTTCTCAATTGTTTGCTCTCTTTTATCAGCATGATTCATGGCACCCTCAACAATTGTAACATCCAATATTACTGATCACAGACCACCACAACAGATATAATCATCATGAAAAATTTTAAAATATGATGAAAATTGCCAAAATGTAGCACAGTGGCATGAAGTGAGCACATGCTATTTAAAAATATGGCACCAATAACCTGCTTGATGCAGGCTTGCTACAAACCTTCAGTTTGTGAAATATACAATATCTGTGGAGCACAATAAAATGAGGTATGGCTGTAAAAACAGAGAGAGATGCCAACCCCTGGCTTTCTCCAAAGACTGATGACTTCTCCAAGTTTGCCTTTTTATCACTCTGGGCATTTATTCCAAACTAATCTCATCACATCTCTAAATTTTGCCTTCTTTCCTCCATTTCCATTTTTGGAGCACCCGTAGAACCTCCTCATGTGAGATTAAGTTAGATCAGCACTGAACTAGGAAACTTGGCATGAGATAGAAAACTACTGTCCCCAAACCAATGTTTTCCTTTTCTGCTACCATTTTAAATATACCACCAGTCTACCTAAACCCTTGTTGTCATAAACTCTTCTTCCCTGAGTCACTATAGATAACTGATGAAATATTTTTGAAATATTCCTCAACTCTGTCCTATTTCTACTTTCTAGTTGAGACCTTTATTCCTCCCCTTCAAAAATGAAATTATTTTCTGATTATCTCCTTTTGCCCTTCTGTTCAATTCTCCCGTGGACCTTGTAATCCAAACATTTTGCCAAAGTTTCATTAAAAACGTTCATCTGTTAAAAAACATCTGCTAATTTCCTGTTACATCACTGCTTAGCCAACATTCTATAGTTTCTATGGTTTGATCCTCACCTAATTTTCTGACTGCATTTTTCTTCACTCTATCTTATACATTCAGAAACTATGCTCTCTCCAGCTACACTTCTCAATTCTACTCCTAAAACACTTTTGTACTTTAAATATTTTCTCCTGATTATAAAGGCCTTTTTCTCACTTCTGTCCATCAAAATCCTCTACATAACCAACAATTCTGATGGGTTAATGGAAATCTTTCTTTTTCTTTTCTCATTTACCATGGTACATTTTATCTCCAATATAGTCTTATTTCTCTTTATTTCTTTACAACAAACATTTTTTAAAGTGTTGGCTATACTCACAATACCCAATTTCTTTCCACACATTTCAAATCCACTGAAATTAGCTCATTTCTGGTACTCCACAAAACTCCTCATTTCAGGATCAGTAAAGATCCCCATGTTGCTATCCCTAACGGTCATTCTCGGTCATCTTATTCAGTGAAAATACTGCACTTGCCATCCCCACCCCCAACCCCACCCCCATCCCCACACCCCACTTTTTTTTTGACAGAGTTTTCACTCTTGTTGCTCAGGCTGGAATGCAATGGTGTGTCTCACCTCACTGCAACCTCCACCTGCTGAGTTCAACCTCCACCTGCCAATTCTCCTGCCTCAGCCTCCCAAGTAGCTGGGATTACAGGTGACTGCCACCATGCCTGGCTAATTTTTCTATTTTTAATAGAGATGAGGTTTCAGCAATCGACTAGGCTGGTCTCGAACTCCTGACCTCAGGTGATCCACCTGCCTCAGCCTCCCGAAGACTTGGGATTACAGGCGTGAGCCACTGTGCCTGGCCTCCACTTGCCTTTCTTGAAACCTTTGTCTATTTGTCATCATAGATATTACTACATCTAGGTTTCTCCCTTGTCAGCCACTCCTTCTCAGCTTCTTTTGCTTGTTATTGATTACTTCCTAATGCGTAAACGTTGAGCTATCTCAGAGTTAATTCTTTAGACTTTTGCTCTTTTTCGCCTACTCCATGAATAAGTTCATCGAATCCAATGGCTTTAAATACCAACTTCACTCTAAGGACTTTCTAAATTAGACACCTCCAGCATGAATTCCAGACTCTTCAAATAACTATCTACTTGGCATCTCCATTTAGATGTCTAATATGCATCTCAAATTTAACATATCCACAAACTAAATCCTTATTCCTGGCCCCAGCTGTGACTTAGACTTCTCATCCCATATTTTTTCTTATCTCAGCAAAAAGTGGTACCATTCTTCTAATTGCTCAGATTATCCGTTTAATGGGGTCGTGTTTAATCACTCTTTCTTTCATATTCTGTGCCAGATCCATCGGATACTTCTAAATGCTCTGCCTTCCTACTATGTTCAGAGTTTGATCACTTCTCCCCACATTGCTATTGCTATTGTCTAAATTTGGAATTATGGCAAAAGCTGCTGAACTAATTTCTGTGCTTCAGTGCCAAATCCTCACCACCTATGCTCAACAAAACAGCCAGACTGATCCTCTTAAGCCCCAAGTCAGATCATGTTCCTCCTTTGCTCCCATATGTCAGTGACTCCCTTTCTTACTCGAAAGAAAATTACAAACCTTAGCTTGGCCTACAAAATCTTTCTAGCTCTCCCTGTTTTTCTGATCTCACTCTTCCTCTCTCCCCAGCCATGCCTGCCTCTTTTCTGTTCCCAGTATTTCCTTCACAAGATGTAAAATGGCACACATCTCCAACCAACCCCTGCTCCCCTCCCTATCCAGCAGTTTCTAATCTCATTAATTTATTCTAATTTTCTCAATAGAACTTAACAATACCTGAAATACTACATATTTCCGCATTTACTTGTTTTTGTTTCTGTTTTTCATCTCTCCTCAATAGGAAGCACTAGCTCTCATAAGGCTGGGACATTTATCTATTTGGCTCTCTAATGTATGCTCAGTGCCTAGAACCGCACCACGCATATGAAGGCCATTCAGAAGGTATCTGTTAAATGAACTCCTTTCCATTGTTTATAATTCTTAACTCTCAAGCCAGCTAATGAAAATATAATACATATGCAACCTATTTTTTTAGCAAAGCATAGAAAGCATGTTCTATGTTAATTGAGTGGTGAGGGTGACAGGGTGATGAAATTGAGGTTAGAATATTTTAAGAACCATTATGTGATCGTAAATTTCCTTAAACAATGCTATGATTTACAGAGGAAATGAAGTCATTGTAATCTCTTAGTCATCAGTTAAGAAAAAAATCAAGTAGAAGTGATACAATGCAAAAAGTCATCTCGACTGGGTAGAAAAAGAACATATTTTCCTGCCTTGAAAAAGGTGCACATTTCTTTTTTAAGTTGTGCCCTCTAAAGCAAACTTTGACTCTCAAGTATATTTATTCAATCAAGATTATTATTACACTGCAGTGCTTAGGTGTAGCAGTTTCCTGTGGCTTTACCATTTTAAGCAACTGATGACATTTACCATAGAGATTACACATGGATTACAATTCTGGAATGTACATTGTTGAGGGTTTCTTTTGATACCACAGTCTAAGGGAAAGAGTTAGAGTTTAATATTTTATAACTCACAGCAGGTTATATATTTAAGCTAAACATGTTTTAGTAGTAATTCTTCAAGCTACCAAAGGCTGTTGCTACCAGAAAAAAAAGGAAAGGTTAGTTTGCTACTATGGCTCCCAGCAGAGTCTGTATCACATAAGCAGTATTATAAAGGAATCTGCTATTTTTTTTCTATATTTGGCTAACTACTACTTTTATTATGTGGTATCATGTTTGATAATACCTCTCTAATATCTGCTTGAAAATTTAAGTTTGCATAAGGCAATGCTGTTAATTTTAATCCACACATACATTATTGGTTCCTAAGAATGATTATTTCTGCAGCAGTGATTACGTATTTTATCATGTAACAAAATACAGATGAATTTAGTAAGCTAAATTCTGTTGTCTTTTGTGATGGTTTTCTTGAAAACTGTTATTTATGTGTTGGTACTAATTAGATTAAGTTAACATTCAGAAATTACACAGCCAATTTGGCAGCACTTAAATTAATGCTGCTATTTATTTGACATTGTTAATGTGACTTTAAGCATTGACAATGTCACCATTATTTAGTATTTACTTAATATTTCTGTTGTTCAGCACACTTAGAATGGTTCGTTTCTTTAATTTAGACAATTCTTGTTATAGACTTACAGACTATCATCTATCAGAAAACCTATTAAAACATAAATACAGTTAACCTCAAAGTGTGTCTAGAATTGGATTAAATACAGACTCTTGATGGCAATAGCTGTTTCACTGCCTAGGCTGCTTCTCTTCCTCTTATCTTCTTTGAAAACCATCATTCTCAGCAAACTGACAGAAGAGTAGAAGATCAAACACCGCATGTTCTCATTCATGGGCGGGTGTTGAACAATGAGAACACATGGACACAGGGAGGGGAGCACTACACACTGGGGTCAGTTGGGGGGAAATAGGGGAGGGACGGTGGAGGGTGGGGAGCTGGGGAGAGATAGCAAGGGGAGAAATGCCAGATGTAGGTGATGGGGAGGAAGGCAGCAAATCACACTGCCACATGTGTACCTATGCAACAATTTTGCATGTTCTTCACATGTACCCCAAAACCTAAAATGCAATAAAATAAATAAATGGGGAAAAAAAAAGAAAAAAAAGAAAATTGTGGAGGTGTAGGGAAATAAGCTTATCAGTGATGTTGGAAAGAAGGAAAACAGCATACTCCTTTTTTTACCATCCCAAAGTCTGGACATATTTAGAGCTCTTCTAATAAAAGTTGGGCATATTCATATAACAGGCATGTTAAGACAAACTGTTTGTTTTCCTTCATTGAAACAATTCGTTCTTGCTTCTTCTATTTACTTGAGGAAATACTCTCAGTTAAGCATCTTTAATGGGGACCCTTAGCCATTTCCTAATGCTATAATAAATATTCAAACATATAGATGGTCCAGTGTTCTAAGAGGCATAAAACCCAGGTATATATGGAAAAGTGAGTAGAGTGGTAGATGTGAGCCCAGTAAGAGAGTCATACACATAAAAGGAACGCTTCAGAATTACTCAAACTAATGGAAAAGTTGGAAATATTGGACTTTTATCTGTACTTTGAAGAATATCTTCGTTTCTAAAAGTTACCTTTGCCTTTCTCTTGAGCCATTATCTCCTGCCTTTAAGCTGTCAATAATTGTAATCTGAAAGTTTGGTGCTCAGAGGAAGAATGCATAGATTAATATCTCTTCTGGCATTCATGAACTACCTAGAGTGCCGTGTTAGTGACTTGGAGGACCTATGCCACAGTGCTCGGAAACCTCTTTTCATTACCTGGAAAGAGGTGACATAAGCAGACTATTTATTTACCTGATATGAGGTGAGCAAGCAGCCAAAATATAAACAGACATGTCACAGATCATCATGGGATAAGAGCTTGTTCTGGATTGATAGATGAGACACAGACTTACATAGGCAACTCTGACACCCTTTTTCTCTTTGGAATTTTTTGTTTTTTTGAGATGGAATCTCAGGTTGGAGATTCCATCAGGTTGGAGCACAGTGGCATGATGTTGGCTCACTGCAACGTCCGCCTCCCGGGTTCAAGTGATTCTCCTGCCTTAGCCACCCAAGTAGCTGGGACTATAGGCATGCGTCACCATGCCTGGCTAATTTTTGTATTTTCAGTAGAGACAGGATTTCCCCATGTTAGCCAGGATGGTCTTGATCTCTTGACCTTGTGATCTGCCCACCTCAGCCTCCCAAAGTGCTGGGATTACAGGAGTGAGCCACCACATCTGGCCTTTCTTTGGAATTATTAATTTCAAGCCATCATTGGATTATTTCTTACTTACAATATGTAATTTAAATATGTGTAAGATAAATATATTTTTTCTCAAATATGATTGTATAAAAACCATTGCTATTTCCAAAGATTTTAAATGGTATCTTTTTTTTTTGACAATTAATATTTTTATTTGGAATCACATACAGTGGTGGAGGTGGGAGGCTATAACCTTTCAATCATTAGAACCCCTAGCAGTCTTAATTCAGTCTGCTAGATTTGATAGAAATCGGAGGATAAGAGAGCAGGCTTGTGGGGCAGGACCATAGTTTTTCTTATAAAACGAAACAGTGAATGCTTTTCATATAGAAGAAAACATCCTTATAAGCAAATACACTAAAAAATAGTATTTTAAAATTTCCTGTACAAAAAAACAAATTAAAGAACGTATGTAATATGCTCAAATGCATCATTGAAGCTCATATCTAAGAGTAAGGTACAATTTAAGAGCTAAAAGTATTTCGTAGCACTTTGAAAATATATTCTCCCTGGTAGCAGGTAAGGTTAATGTTTGATTTTCTTGCATTAAACTTTGCAAAATATTTTCTGAAATGCCCTGCATACAAAGGCAGGGAATTGCCTGACACAGAAGTGGGAGGCAGGGCATTTTAATCTATAAAAATGAGGATACAATATTAATTTTACATTTCTTACATAATTCTTACAAAAAGTAAAATACAATGTGGATATAAAGTGCTTAGCATGGTGCTTGGTATATAAGATGTGCTCCATAATCATTAGCTCCAGTTGTAATATTACTATCATGACTAGAACATGCACAACATGCTATAAGAGTTCAGAGGCAGGAGTGACAAACACAGGGAAGACTTCGGAAGAGGCGACTTTTGAGTCTTACCTAGCATGTGAATAAAAAGATGGAAAAGAACTAAAGTTAAAAGAATTACAATTACTGATAAGGTTGCAATCGTTCATTGAATTTGAAGCCACTGATCTTTTCTCTGCACAGTACCAAAAGTAACTAAGTGGCAGATGTGGTACTAGGCAAATCTCAAGATTATCCCAGTATTTAAGGGCAAATCACTTAAAATATCTGTTACTGAAATGGAGGAATTTCCTTCCTCTCTTGCCAAGGTATGATGAGGAAGAGCTGCTTTTAGAGCAAGTTTCTTCCAAAATTAAAAATGGCTCCCATGAGGATTTTCACTGCCAATGTGAGGCTGTATAAGTCATTTCTGTTTCACTGAAGAGCTACTAGCTCTCAAAATTAATTCAATTGAAATCAGAGAGCAGGAAAGCTGCTGGAAATGTTCCTGTTGCAGCAGCAAATCAGAAGCATTGTGTGATTTTTCTTTTCCTGCAGTCTCTGACCCAACAAAAGTAGCAAATGGACAATGTCACGGGTACCAGCGGAACTAGCTTTCGCAAATATTAAAAAAATGTAAGCCAACTCTGAAATGTTATATACACAAAGCAGGAGACACATACCGGATGCCATTACAGTAATTAATTCAGTAGTTCATATGGAGATTAAATCTGTAGTGCAAGCTGGGCTGTTTTCATGAAGGCTATGGTTAAGAGGCAATCTATGCTGGGTCTTTCTGTCTGTCACAACGGGTGACTCAGACAAGTGAATTAAATGTTAAACTGACTTTCCAAAAATAACACAGGAAGAAATAACACTTGCATCCCAGCTTCCAGCCAGTCTGCTTATGGCATATCAACAATTAATCACACCTTTTAATTAGGTGTTAGGATTTTATGCCTATTGCAATAACAAGGGAGTTCATCTTTGTTCAAAAATCTTTAAGATTTTTGTTCTTCACAGAAATTACTACTTGCCACACCAATATGGAGTCACACAAAGTATTAGAGAAAAATATGAATATAGTGTAAGTAAAAACAGAGGGGAAATAAGAGATTTGGCACATTTATGGAAGCTGGCAGTGGATATTTAAGAATATCGAGATTAGGAGTCTTAAGGATTTAATTGCTGTCTCCTTTTTCCAGACATGCAGGAGTCATGAAAGCCTAGCTACCTAGACCCCTTTGGAGCCTACCTGGGTCAACCCAGAATTACAAATAGGTATCAAGTATAGCTGTAGATGAAAATCCACCAGCCAATGGGATCTAAAATTAGTTTGATTTCTGTAATCTTTGTGTGGATGAGGTTACCCCATGTCCCTAACGATTCATCAAGCCATAAACTTGCCCGAATTTATACTCTGTTTTTCCAAGAAGATTCAGCTTTTGTCTTGTTTCCTGGTTTACATTCCAGTTTCCCAGGTGGGACTGACTGATTTCTTTGTCCAATTCCAGCAGCATTGCCTAGGACCACCTGCTAAGCCTGTTCAGCCCTTTTCTCCTAAGAGACTGGTCTCTATCCTTGTTCCTTCAGCCCCTGGTGGAAATCTTGCTCTCAAAAAGCTCTTGATCCAATGACCCACTTGCATGGGGGTTCTCACTGCTTTGTCTCATAACTAGACCAACCAGATGTCCTTTGGCTATACATCAGCTCAATCTAAGCGAGAATTCCCTATGTTCTTTCAAATACAGAATGCTGATCGCTCCCTTTGTGACTGATCCCTGCAGTTGGATTAGTTAACCAGCCTTAGTCTAGGCTGTTAGTGGCCAGCCCAGACCCTCTTCTAAGCACCAGAAAAACTCATCCCAAAGCAGCTTTGAGTTGTTACTGTGGAGGCTCCCAGAAGTTTCTTTCTCCATTGTCTTTGGTTTAATGGAAGTCTTGCCTGAAAGGTTACTCACCATCCTTCTGGACAGCCAGCAGCCAATTACATTAAAAAAAAAAAAAAAAAAAAAAAAAAAAAAAAAAAAAAAAAAAAAAGCAGCAACCTGATATGACCAACACTGTGGTGCAATTTGTATTCCAGGGTTACCACGTAGGACACACTAAATCTCTTCTCTCCCAGAGACAACATACTTGATCAGTCACTTTTCCCAGTAGATCCCTGCGTCTCTTGCTTCCCTTCTGAGTACACTCTGGTAATAAATCACTTCCATAAGGGGCCCCATGGAAGCAGAGCCTCACTTCCATAAGGGGCTCTGCTTCTAAAGAAGCTATTTCTTTTCTCCTTGGCCCACCATTGAGATTCTAGACTTGAAACGAAATCCTGTCAACAACCTCTCATGTCATAGGTTAGGCTATAATACCACATCAGTGACATTACCATCTGCCAAGTCAACCAAGCCTGCATTCATCCTCTCCTCTTCCTAATCCCTACATCCAGTCACTAAGTGTCACCTCTTCTCTACTGCATGCCCCCAGCAAACTTTACATGACACAAGATTTTTCACAAATCTGGAAGCTAAATAGAGCTCTATCTAAATGTATCTGAGTCCCAAAACTCAGTATATGTTACCACAGGTATCACCAGATCTGATTAAAGAACCTGAATTCCCAGGAAATGTGAATATTTACTCCCTTATTCCTTGGCTTGTTAGAAGCTAGATTTCTTTTTGAACAGAGTGGTTCTTTAAACACTTTAAGTCACAAAATATTCTAAGGAGTTTTGCATAAAATATTCATTAAGCCACCTACATGGCAAGGATGGGCTTATCATCTACCTGGAGCACAGTAGAAAAATAAAAACAAAATAGTTGTTTTTCTTTTCCTTATTTCATGTAATCTGTCTTATGTTGCTTAAATATGCCTCGGAGACAAATATATTTTGAGTAGAATGTACAATCAGTAAGTTCTCCATTATTTACAAATTGCTAAGTATATCCTGTCAAAACACTTGCTAAAAATACTGCACATTCTCTCAATCATGCTAAGAAAAACACAATCACTCAATGAAGAGTTTGCCTACAGAATATCACACCCTTCTAAATAAAGTTTTAAGGAAACCATATGAGATACTTTGTTCCACTTTTCCTGTTTGCTGAAAATTAGTTTATCAAAGACCTGTAGTCTTTTAAAAGCCTCATTAGACTGTGTTTTGATTAATAATGAGAAATATTTATCAGTCATTGGAATAATTTAACAGATGCCTGAGTAAGTGCAGGTATAGGCTGTTCTTGACCTCTTCTTTTCTGCTTTATATGTTTCACTTAGCCCCATGCCTTAAGTTTTCCATCCAAAATGTCACCTGCACACCATAACTTTTCACTATTTTTATTGAAAATAATCTTAGCTTAATTTAAATTATTTCTAAAACAACTTCCCTAAGCAGGGTTGTAAGGTGAGTGGCACAGCACAGTATATGAAATTCAGAGAACTGACTTATACGTCAGCTTTGTCTTTTTCTCCTATATGTCATTTAATCTGCTTCTTAGTATTTCTTAGAAGATTACTTTGATCATCTGTAAAATAAGAATGTGAGAACAGTGAGCCTGAGGATACCTTCCAGCTCTAACATCCTATAATGCTATAATTTCATCTCTGAGCCATGCTTCTTGCCATTTAATATCCAGCTTTTCTTATAGCAATTACTTATTATTGGCCACTTCCCCTGGCCAAAGATCTACTTTCTCGATTTTTTTTTATCCTCCAACTCCTCTGTTTTATCCTAAGTGTCCAAAGTCCATTTTTATCAGGGTTCTGCTCTCTGCTAAGAGAAATCAGCTTCAAAAGAGGCTTGGCCATTCAATAAAGAACTAGGGCCCTGTCTTGAATGTCATTAATTAGCTTTGCATACATGGCAAGTGGTGTACATTTCCTGCTCCTTGTGCATGAAATGGAACTAATAATACTATTCTGTCAGTTTTTAATGAAGGTGTTAGGACAGCGAGAGCAAAGAGTAATTATGAAGTATTAAGTGTCATTAAAATGCAGTATATTGTGACAAATGAACACATTAGCATGGTCTTCTGTGTAATCTGTCCTAAGTAACTCATGTTCTTTTTTTAAAAAAAAAATTATGTTTATTTTGTTTTGGAGACAAGGTCTTGCTATTTTGCCTGGGCTGGATTCAAACCCTTGGGCTCAAGGGATCCTCCTGCTTTACCCTGCTGAGATTACAGGCATGCCCGCTGTGCAGAGACAAATTACTTGACCAAAAACAATGACATTTTAGGTGTATCAGTCCTGTGGAGAGGATGCTTAGGCTAAAAGAGGAGTTTTATGGCCCTTCTCTAGTTGTATTTCAATTTACAAATTTATGGGTAAACACAAATGGGCTTTGCTTGGATTTATGTCATTTTGGAAAAAACAAACAAACAAACAAAAAACCTGCTCTAGCTATACTTAACAATATTGTGAAAAACTACTCAATATGCAAGACCAGAGAATCAGGTGGACAGATCTTTATATTTTGAACAGTATCCAGAATCTGGGATGAAAAAGAAGGGGATTTAGCTTTAATCCTATAAGATTATGTTTAACAATGAGTAATGATTCTGAGGAATGTGATATTGTGAATTAAAAATAATACCAGCTTAAGATGACATAATGAAGCCTTTGATACCTCTGAAAAACTAAGACACAAAGAACCTAATGGATCAACCATAGCCACAAAATCAAATTTTCCTATTCCCAAATCCATATGGGGTGCAGCAATGGAAGCATGTTTATGCAAATATTGAGACATTATTCAAGTGTCTTCATGTTTGACATTTAACATATCTCAGAGCCTCAGTTTCTTTATTTGCAAAATTATAATAACCTCAACTACTTGGTTGCTTCAAATATTAAATAAGAAAAGTTATATTAAAGTAGCTTACATAAACAACACAAATGCAGGCAATAGTTTCTGAATCACCAAGGCACCAAATATCAAATGCATACATTTAGTATCATAACTTCTTTTTGTTCTCCAAATTTTGTGCAATATATCCTTTCTCTGCTGTCTTTCAAGCATTCAGATATGGTATACAATATTTACATTCAAGGATCACAGTCTTATACTTTTTCAATATACCTCCTTCTTCATCTCCCTCATATTCAATGGTTTGTTCATCTTAATCTACCCAATTATTATATGTTGCATGTTTTTGAAAGGACATACTATAATGGCTTAGTAATAGACATTAGAACTCATGAAAATATAATTAATGCCTACTGGCTATCTTATGTAGCCAACTTCCCGTTTTCATTAGTAGAGCAAGATACCTCTGGTTAAAATAATGGGCTGTGTTACAAGGCAGAATAACCCTTTGGGGAAAAATGATTTAAGCTTTTTTTGGTATTCTTTCATTTGTATTGTGATCATATAAGTGATATTATTTCTCTGGGCTCCATTTTCTTTCACTGTAAAACAAATGCTAATGCTTTCTTGCTTATTTCACAAAATCATTAAATAGTTGCTTATTTCACAAAATTATTAAGTAGCTGTAAATAACTTTAGCTAATGTATAAATTTATACAAATATAATAATTTACAGAGAGGTAGTAGTATAAATAATACTGCTATGTTTGGCTCCACTCAACTTTTGTTATCTAATACCACCTCTATGATTTATGTAATAGTTGAGGGTCCCCTGAGCTATTATTTACATGATACTTTTATATCAACTCTATTTTATAACCCAAATTAACTTATTTTAAAAAGAAACTTTAACTTTATATCACTGTTATAAATGGAAAACAAATATAACTTTGAAAAATAAAAAATAACTTTAAAAATGAATTCCATAAAAAAGATGCCATTAAATTCTGCTAAATACTATGAGGCCTCTGACATGCTCTCTTCGATAAAATCAGAAATGAATAGATGTTATAAAGGCCCTAAAAATTGTACTAGCTTCACACTAAGGCTTTCTACTAAATGTAAATCAGAAGTATTGAAATATATTTTAAAAGAGAACAACTTTCTCACTATGTCATTCTCTGCTATTTCTTTAATTACTTAAAATTATCTTGCCTACCATCTGTTATACATGTCTGCCATTTAGAGGAAAATTGGTACATCAGGAAGTGTAATAGGCTGGAAATCCATGGTCTCACAGATCTCCCAGAACTTGGCATGTCACTAATGTCTAAGAACCTTAGTTTCTTAATTTCAACTAGGGATATTGAGGCATACTGTTTCTAAATTCCCTCCTTCCTGAAATACTCTGCAATATATTTCATTTATAGATGCAGAATAGATGCATCTAATTTAGTAGATATCTGAGAATATCTAGATTCTTATGTCCAGAGAAACTGTCTTCCTCATCACAGTGTACTGTCTTATAAATAAGGTCACTCTGAACTTCTGTTGACGTCACCAATTCAGGAGACAGCCAGGCTTACAAGGAAATCAGGAATTTACTTTAATGGTATCTGTAATGGAAGACTATATACAATAGAGTATGTGAAATTATCAGACATTCATGAATAATAGGCTACCCTGACCTCCTCTGCTAAAGTGCTATAGAAATGTCTTGATTGATAGTATGTTTTTACAAAGGAAAAGGATAGATTACTGTACTCTACTTCAACAAGCTTTTTGCAAGCACACCAGAATAAATACAACACTGGATGAATTTAGGAGACCTTTAGTCTTGCAATTGGGTTCTCAGTTTTGATGGGTTTTTTAGTCTTGATGGGTTCTCAGTGATTTAATGATGACTTGAAACTCAAGCCTTGATAATGTGCTCTGCTCTGTCAAGCAGGTCACTTAAGTTTATGGGTGACAGTGACCCATGCTTCTCATTGCATGTTTTACACTTTACCTTTCTTGAGACAACCATTACCCATGTGCATACGCACACACATATTATATACTAACATAAGGTAGGCAAAGCTTATCTGAAATTCTTTTCATTTGTGGTGACTTACAGGTTTTCTTACTGTCTGATTTTATGAAATGTGTGCTCTTATAAAGCCCAAGACTATATATTCTTTTATTTTTTTCATTGCTTATCATAAAAAGTAATGAATGTGCATCAAAACCATTACATTTAAGACCCAGGGGTTAGAGGTGCACTTCGGAAGACTGATTAGTAACTCAAATGGTGTAATCTTTCCTGAGATATTTCCCAGGTCTATCACATTGCTAGCCATCCATCCCCATTCCAAGGCTCTTTATTTCCTCCCACACAAATGCCTACTAATACCTGGCTTACCTCTCCATTGGAATTGTGGCTCCTATCTCTGGAACCTTGGACCTGTTAATGAATGTTACCCCTATTTACATTTACTTCAGGATTTTCCCCCAGATCTCTACTCATCTATTATCATTTTTCGATCAAAGATATAACCCCATGTGTAGGGGGTCAGCTTAACTGGTCACCTGCTTTAAGCTCCTAGCTGCTTATTCTTTCTCCTAACTCCAGTCTTCTATCCCCTGGGATAGTCTGTAACTATATAATGCCCCGAAGGAAAATATATCTGTAAAAGAAAACAAAAATAAGAAAAGGAATATAGCTTGCTTCCCTGAAATTAAAACTGATCATATTTTTAATCAAAGGGAGTTATTAGAGCAAGTCATCAATATGAATGTAAAGTAGCTATGGTTTCTTTCATGGAGGATAAATTAGATCGAAAGTCTCAAGGACAAACATCAATAACAGCTTAAATAAACAGAATGTGTTGGGCTTAAATGTCACTCCATTTCTGTTTCAGCCTTCTGTGGGAGTGCTTCTGCCAATATGTGATTTAAGCTTTGCAAGTCAAACATGGGATAAGCCATTTATTGTCTTCTAAGCCATCAACTGGTAATCAGTATAACTTATCATCACGGAATTGGTTAAGCCTGATTATGTTATACCCTCACAAATACCCTCAAACCAGGATTTCTCATATGTACATTTCAAAAATATGTACCAAATTAAAGTGAATGCAAGCTGCCACAGCATATTTGGTGCAGGATATCTCTGCCCTTTCTCTCAAGCTTTGTGTATTTAGAGGTCTAGAAGCTCTGAATAATCAGCTCGGACATCAATAGCTCTTTCTTATTCAGTTTATATAATACCTAGAAGCACTTAACATAGAATTTGGCACAAAATAATTTTTGTAATGGTAGATATAATTACTCTAGGGCTTTCCTTACTTACTGGATTCTGAGTTTCTCATCTCTCAGGTTGTAAGTTATTTCTAAGTCATAAATAGGGTAGCCCAGGTGCCCATAGTATTCCCCATCAAACCCAGGAAGAGTGCCCTTAAAAATGAGGCAAGTACAGAAACTCTGCTACCCACTTTGAGTTGGCCTATGCACACGGTTTACATCAGCAAAACCAATTTGTTGGTTCTCTCTTGACTACCATCTGTATGACTCATTTCTTTTTCTTTTCTTTTTTTTTTTTTTTTTTTTTTTTTTTTTTGAGATGGAGTCTCCCTGTCACCAGGCTGAAATGCAGTGGCACGTCTCTGCTCACTACAATCTCTGCCTGCTAGGTTCAAGTGATTCCCCTGACTCAGCCTCTGCAGTAGCTGGGACTACAGGCAAGCGCCACCACGCCAGGCTGATTTTTTTGTATTTTACTAGAGACAGGGTTTCACCATGTTGGCCAGGATGGTCTCAGTCTCTGACCTTGTGATCCGCCTGCCTCAGCCTCCCAAAGTGCTGTGGTAACAGGCATGAGCCACAGCACCTGGCCTGTTTTTTTCTTTTTACTTCAGCTTTGATCAACCTTTGGGAGTTATTAAGCTGAAGCCAAAAAAGGTGTAGCTAGAACTTACACTCATCAGCTGTGAGACCATGAGCAAGCTATTGAACCCATCTCTGATTCTCATCATCTCAGAAATCTGCCACTAATTCATTATATGATTATGAGTAAAACACTTAATTCACCCTGTTTCCTCATATCTAAAATGAAGTTGATGGACTTGACATTGATAGATAACCTTTAAATTCCTCTAGATCTAACATTTTCATTCATTGCCAGATGTTTATTAAGAAAAAAGCGTTACCTGTGAGAAAAGTTTGTCAACCAAATACACAGTATTTTTCCCTTTATGACTTTAGAAATTTAATTTAAAAAACCCATTGTATATGTATTTATTCTACTTTAGATTTTGTGGCTTTTATCTATATTTAATCTTTAAGACATTTTATTTGCTTCCAAAACAAGTGAAAACAAGATCTATAAGTAAACAACGTTCACTTTATATTGAAGCAACACTTAATTTCTGTGCTCGCCAATTTACAAATTGCCTATGACAATAAAAAGACTTTCCCTATTGGCATTTGACAGAGATTGAAACAGTATATTGAACTAGTGTAAACGAAAATTTAGAACAGCGAGTTCTAAAAAAAAAAAAAATCTCACTTCTCAAGAAAGCCTGCTTTTCACGGAAAGGAAAAAACATATTGAATTATTTTAGTTATTACTGCTTCATGATAAAACAGGCTAAAACATAAGTGTCTTAAAACAATGATGATTTAAAAAATTGTCTGGATTGACAATGGTTTTATTGGTCTCATCTGAAATCACTCTGGCTGCATTCATGTGACAACTCAACTGGGAAGTGTCCAAGGACTGCTCAGTACTGCTTCTGATATCGCCGTGGGAGTGGTCACATCCATTCCCCTAATTCTGCTGCAACGTGTCTCAATGTTACTATCTTCCTCTTTGTCCTCACAGTGTGGAGATTCATCCTGTGTTCCACTGGGAAGTGGGGGAACATTGCTTTTTCCCATTTCATGCTGCATTTTTCCACTTGGGCTCCACCTGGGTGTAACCAATGTCTCACAAAATGCTTCATGGACTTGCAAAGTCCATTCAGTCTCTGTCTGCATTAATTCTACTCAGAGAGTTTATACTTAATCCATGAGGATGGCTTAGAATAATTAAACCAGGCTGTTATTCTATCACCAGCTAATGAGACGTGCCAAGATTTACCTGAACTTCAGATTAGGCTCAGCTGGGACTCCAGGCATGTGATACAACAAAATATGTTAGCATTGATATTTAATTTTCAGGGTTTCCAGGACACGAAGATCAAATTCTAGAATATCTAGGGATATGGATGAATCTGGAAACCATCATTCTCAGCAAACTGACATAAGAACAGAAAACCAAACACCGCATGTTCTCACTCATAAGCAGGTGTTGAACAATGAGAACACATGGGCACAGGGAGGGGAACATCACACACTGGTCTATTGGGGAGGTGGGGGAGGGATAACATTGGGAGAAATGCCTGATGTAGCAAACCACCATGGCATGTGTGTACCTATGCAACAATCCTGCAAGATCTGCACATGTACCCCAGAACTTAAAGTACAATACAAAAATAAAATAAAACAAAAATGTGAATGCTAATCCCACATCATCCCCTAATATTATGGAACTTTCCTTTGAAAGGACATTTTGGAAGTATTTTGGAGAAACAGTGTAGCATGTAGATGAATCAGAATTCAAATCCTAGCACTGTCTGAAATTAGCATCAAGTTTTCAGACTTGTTTTCCTTGTCTGGAAAATGAGGATAATATAATCTAACTGTTGGATTATTTGAGGAGATAATGAGGATTTGTGTGTAAAGCATCCAGCACACCAGATAGGAAGTAACAGGCTTTTGATACAAAGAAACTTGTGTTGTTTTGCAACCTGAGAACCTACTTAGGGGCCTGAGAGACATAATTCCCTTCTTGATTATGGAAATTGGTAATTTCTACATTTCATGAGATTATCTGGAAATGTTAAGTTGATATTATTTTTAACTCTTGTTTATTATTGGTATTAGAGGAAGTCATGGAAATCAAGAAATATAAACTAGTTTAAGATAGCCCTTCCATGGAAGCACTTTAAAAGTAGAAAATGTTACATTTTCGTACATTTAGAAAAGCATGAGCCATTAGAATTCATTTGACAAACATTTATTGAACACTAATTAGGGAAGAATCACACAGTGCTGGGTGCTGGGGACAGAGATGAGGAGACACATAATCCCTGTCCTTGTGGAAGGGAGGCAAATAATAACAAATGCAATAATGTACATAGGAGGCTGAGACAGAAGCATCTGTGTCAAAGAAAATCATTTTAATTCAGGAGATATGGGAGGTCTCTCTAAAGAAGTGAATTTACACTAAGACCTGAAGAATGAGAAAGAGCTAGCAAGAAGAAGACTTGAGGTGCTAGGCTGGGGGAAGAGCCAATGTAAAATACCAGGAGTACATAACCTGGCATGCTTCCACAGCCAGGCTTAGAGAATAAGAAAGTGCTACAAATGAGGCTGGAGAAGCATGAAGCAGGCTGAACTGTCCAGGCCTGTGCCTGGTACCTGGAGAAAAAGTTGTTTCTTTTCTTTACAGTTGTGTCATTGAGAAGGCCACTTATATAACAAGGGCCCAAGCAGGGAATTCTTATTGTACTCACTATTTAACAAATGATATATTATCCCCTTTACTACCAGCTGAAATTCTCTTCCAAAGACCATGCCATGCTCATCACTCTATCAGTCTGCTTGATTTTCCAAAAGACCAGTTAACCCTAGTTTCTTCTTGCTATGGTCAATGTTTACAGGGCCCATATTTGCTTGGAAAAACAATAAAATATTTTGAGAAAGAAGAGGCAATCTGATTATCACTGCTAACCTTTCCTGGACCTATTTCAACTTCTTTGTGTTGTGCGCAAATCAAGGACTCTATCTGTTAGACTTTTCTTGTCCTAGCTGCCAATTCCCAGGATTTTAAAAATGTTTATTGTCAAACCTAGATAATGGCTATGATCTGATCACTCCCGCTTTTCCATTTAAAGCAGAAATAAATCTTTATGTGTTTTGCTTCTGATTACAGTGATTGATACACAATGAAGATGGAGAGGAGATACAGGAAAAACCTCCAAAACCTTAAATATTTTCCCTTTTGGGGATCTCTAATTCACAGTCTGTTTTGTTCTTCTGAGGTGCTGAAGTGGTTTAGTGAACTGTGTCCTTAGTTTTTACTACTGAGGGTGAGTTCCCCATTCTCTCTTCTTGCCCCAGTAAATCCCCATAATCTGCTGTTTTCCAATAGTACAGGGACCTGTTGGGAGGGCCTTAATTAGGGAATGAAAGGCAATGTATTCTAGTCAAGCTTTACCTCAAAATCCCATTTTAAAGTGGCCTATGCCATTTTGAGACTATTTCCTCATTTGGAAATTAGCACTGAAATCTCTACTCCATGTGCGTCACAGAATTTAGGTAGAGAATAAATGAGAGCACATCTCTCTCCTCTCTCTAGCATTTATCTATCTATTCAGTTTTAAAACATTAGGAGGATTTAAATAGGAGTTCTAAAGCACATCATATTTTCCAAATGAAGAAGAAACACAAAGAAACTTTAAGAATTCAAATATTATAACCAAAATATTCAGATAATCAATGATCAGACTTATGATTAGTTTTGTTTTGTGGATATGAAATAAATATTCCATGATTACCTTTTTATGCTACTAATATCTGGGAGGATAACAGGACTTATAACGAAAATAGAATATTATTAAAAAATAAAGCTTCACTAGTAATTACACTTAAAAATAAATTATAGGCTCTTTAAACAACTAAAATTATTGAAAAGATCTCAGTTGTTATCACATTATTTGCAAGTAACAGATTTAGGACAGAAATTTATACTTTTTCCTTTTACAGTAGTAGAAAGTGATTTCTGGCTAACATAATTTTAGTTCTATCACACTTGTGACTGTTCTTCCTTCAGCAAATTTCCTCATGATGAAACTTGCTAATATTATTAGACATTTTTGTTGAATATAAAACAATTACTCTTATGATTAGAAAAGTTATTAATGCCATATATTACCTTCCCGAGGGCTAGGAAATTGAAAACTAAGTTGTTTACTTTTAAATCCTGTTAACAAAGGGGTTTGAATGATGTGCTATTAATTGTATAAAATAGAAAATATCAATGCAATCAATTGTAAGTAGGCTTTCTTACAATAGGATTCTATTCCATCTATTTCAGATTACAAAAATACTCAAAAGTTGTTATACAAAGACGTTTTATAGGATTTGCGAAGTGTTCAAAACCAGGAATTGTGTAAAACTGGAAGCTGGCAGTAGGATAAGAGGGGAATGTGAGGAAATTGAGTGGAAATTACTCACATTCAAACACTGCAGTGAGATGTCCTTGGAGGATGACTTGGGCAGACACAACATTGGATAAATCACTGAGGTGCTGGCAGTAGTGTATTAGAATCTTTTAGAACTGTTATGCTGTCACCGTGATTTTGTTTCTCTCAAGAATTAAAGCCAGGGATCTTGGCTTAAGCTGATCCTTTCTATTGATCTCAAGGAAGTAGGGTATAAAAATCAGTTTTACCTGTCTAATTGCTAAAGGTTAGAAAACCTACTACATTAAAGTTAGAGATGTGACCCCATCAGAAAGGCGAGTGTGGATGGACTAGAGTGTATGGATCAGTGCAGCACAGAATAAGCTGCCAATCCTCAAAATGCTATGCAATTTGAGGGATGCATGCCTGACCTGGGATAGCTCTTTTCTATCTGACACTTACCTACTCTTTTTTCATGAGCCACCTCAAATATCATTTCTTCTATGAAACATTTCTGTACAATGTCCATCATCTCCTGGAAGAATATAAACTTCTTACATTCCAGTCCTGTTCTGTGTAGTTCAGTAGTACTACTTGCATTGTAATATGATCAGCTCATGTTATTCCATAGGGCAAATACCCACTCCCTGCCCCCTGCAAACACTGCCAGTGTCTGGAGATAGTTTTGGTTGTCACATCTAAAGAGAGGGCTGCTTGCTACCAGCCTCTAGTACGTAGAGACAACGATACTGCATTGTACACAGGACACCCCTCTGCAAGTAATTATCCTGTTCAAAAAAGTCAGCTGAGAAACAGTGAAATTGCTATTTCTGAAGAATATATATATTTATTTGCCATTATGTTTTATTTTTTATTCAAGATGTTAATTTTTAACTTCTCTTATATTTCCTGATATATTGGCTTTAAAATAAGAGGATTTGCTTCTCTAAAGAGAAAAAACAAAACATGATGGCTTACAGCATAATTAGTAAATATGTAAAATATACTGAGGAGTTAGAAAAACAGAAATATTTCCTCAAAAAAAATCAGCCCATTTAAAAACTCTCACTAAATTTTAGGACCTAAAGCAGGAACCATTTTTGTGACTCTCCCCTGTAAGCAACCCCTTGACTCAGTGAATGTCACAACTGTATATTCATTCTGTTCCTCCAGCCTAGAAGTCACCCCAGAAGTTCCTCCAGTTTAGAAGTGCTCTCCTGTCACCTCCCCATATCTAGTTCATTTCCAAGTGCTGCAGATTTCATCTGCCCTCCCCGAGTCCTGGACCCATCTGTGTACACTGATTACAATTTTCCCTGCCTGTTAGTTGATTTTAAGATAAAGGCTGAATTCTTTCTAGGCATTTCATGTTCTTCACTGGCTTCTGCAGCAGCCTCCTGGCCTCCATGCCTCTGCCCTGGCTTTCTACCCTCCACCACAGCGGCCTCCACAGGCTACCTCCTGCTGCTGGGTCTTTGTACACACAATTACCTCTCTCTGCAGAGTGTTTCTTTTCTCCTTTTTCCTGCTTGGATCGCACTCATCTTATCTCTCTCTATTCAAATATTTCTTCTTCAAAGATACTTCCCGTGATCACAGTCTGGGTTAGTTTCCCCCTAATCCTTCATAACCCCTTTATTTATAGCATTTCTTAACATGATATGGATTAATTTGTGTGATTACATTTACATTGCTCACAAATAATTCCCAGAATTTTTTTTTTTTTTTCTGAAATGAAGTTTTGCTTTTTTGCCCAAGCTGGAGTGCAATGGTGAGATCTCAGCTCACTGCAACCTCCGCCTCCCTGCCTCAGCCTCCAGGGTAGCTGGGATTACAGGTATGTGCCACCATGCCTGGTCAATTTTTGTATTTTTAGTAGAGATGGAGTTTCACCACGTTGGCCAGGCTGGTCTCGAACTCCTGATCCCAGGTGATCCCCCCACCTCGGCCTCCCAAAGTGCTGGTATTACAGGCCTGAGCCACCATGCCCGGCCAATTCCCAGGAATTCTAAAAGGGCTGAAACCTCTTAGAAATTGAATAAACATGTTTTGAGTAAATAAATAAATAAATAAAAAGAAAGAATTTGTGAATCCGATGTCACATTTATAGACATCAGTTGGCATACCAGTTTCTTTTTTTCTTTTTCTTTGCTTTTTTTTTTTTTTTTTTTTTTTTTTTTT
>NW_016107439.1:5957536-5991470 GCF_001604975.1 Cebus imitator | reverse complement strand
GCAGTGGCATGATATCAACTCACTGCAACCTCGGCCTCCTGGGTTCAAGCAATTATCTACCTCAGTCTCCTGAGTAGCTGGGATTACAGGCACATGCCACCACACCCAGTTAATTTGTTTGCATTTTTAGTAGAGAAGGAGTTTCACCATCTGGGCCAAGCTGGTCTTGAACTGCTGACCTTGTGATCTGCCCGCCCCGGTCAACTAAAGTGCTGGGATTACAGGCGTGAGCCACCGCGCCTGGCCGGCATACCACTTTCTGACATTATTGCACAATATGATTATAGTCATTGTTGTATTATTTCAAATAATGATTAAGAAATAGAAAAAGAGATGAGCAATACACTTACCATTGTCATATATCTTCTCATACAACTTGGTGTTATAAAAATTGTTCTCTTTTATTAAGGTAATTAATAATTCACATACAGAAACTTCTGGAGAAAGTTTCTTTAAAAGGTTTATGTTTGAATACCATTGGACTGAAGAATAGTTTATTTTTCCTAGTGTTAAGGAAATGTGTTATAATTTATCTGTATTACTTTTAGATGCACGTGACTAATCACCTCTGAAATAGATTCTACAGTTTACCTGTTCCTTAACCAGAATCCTCATTAAATATTAACATTGTTGGAATGCTTCCTCCATAATGTAAAGTCATTTTTATTAGATTTTGCTGTGGTTGTCCATTATTTTAATATTATTTTCAGGTTATCTATTAATCTATTGGGTAATCAATAAGCAATGTTCCCTAAAATAAATACTGCTCATTCCCCCTCCTCCTCCAAACAAAACCATAAGCTTGCCCATCAGATCTGACTCCTTGATACTTCCATTTGCCAAATTGTGGCATATTGCAAAGTTGTAGTCAGTAATTATTTGTACCACCATATTTTTCTGTGTATAATAAAAAAATCTTATATTACTTATCACAGTCTGCAGTTACTACTTAATTGAAATAACAAGGGAATCTAAGACTCCAAAATAAGTTCTTGATCAAAAGTGTTAAGTAGGAAGTTTGGGGAAAAAGTAATTTGTTCCCTTTAATACTTGCATTGAAAATTTAATAGTTGATAAGGCACCTGCAATGTCATAAATGTGCACAAATTATTATGGCAAAATCTCTCTTAAGATACAAGTTGAGTAATGTGTAAAGGCCATTTATTGTCCTAAAATTCCCTAATGGTAATAAATAAGATTTTAATATAACATTTTCTTTATATAGACACATTCCAATGAATGGAACAGCTTTATACAGCTGCCACCATTTCTCCCTTAGTAGGAAGCTATTGAAAAGTGAAATCTACTGCCTTTCATTAGCCCCTAGTACTGGGTATGGGTATGGGCAGGGGAATGCAAAGGAGAGAGTGACAGCCTAACAGGCAATCAGGAAAGATTTCTCTTCTGGCCTTACCTCAATCAAGGAGGCTATGAGAACACATGGACACAGGGAGGGGAGCACTACACACTGGGGTCAGTTGGGGAGAAATGGGGGAGGAACAGTGTAGGGTGGGGAGGTGGGGAGAGATAGCATGGGAAGAAATGCCAGATATAGGTGAAGGGGAGGAAGGCAGCGAATCACACTGCCATGTGTGTGCCTTTGCAACAATCTTGCATGTTCTTCACATGTACCCCAAAACCTAAAATGCAATAAAAAAAAAAAAAAGAAAACAATGATAGGGAATTAAAGTTTCAAACTATAATTTTGAAAGAAAGTAAGAATGCAAAAAGTTAATTCATATGTGTTAAGACTTTACCGTTGAGAACACATGGATAAATAGAGGGGAACTACACACAGAGGGGTCTATCAGAGGGTGGAGGGTGGGAGGTGAGAAAGGATCAGGAAAAACAACTAATGTGTATGAGGCCTAATAGTTGGGTGGTGAAATAATCTGTACAATAAACCCCCGTGACACACATTTACCTATGTAACAAACCTGCACATGTACCCATGTACTTAAAAGTAAAAAAAAAAAAAGATTTTACTGTTTAATTGTACAAAACAGGTACAAAAGACTGAGGTCTTGTACAAGTGTTGAGGTGTTCAAGCTTTAGCCTAAGCTGTATCTGTTATTAGAATTGAATCTTTGTGCATGCATCTGTTGAACTGGTAAAGTATACCTGCTAAGACTCAGCTTAAATGAGGATTTGAGGCGACACCTCGAGAAAGAAAACAAAAAGTCAGGCAGAAAAATCTAGCTCAGAAAAGAGAAAAAAAATTCTTGAGACAAAACAGTATTTGAATGAAGATTTGGTAAGGAATGGGATTGTTACATGCAAACTTTAAAAAGCCATTTCACTAAAATGTAGTAAGACATGGGACACAATGCTTTAGAACCCCTTAACAGATTTTGTATAAAAATGAGGAATTAATGCAATTACTCATTTTGCCAGAACCTTAAGCAACCCTCATAACACAAATTTCCCAAATGCAGTAGTGGTGCCAGGGAACATGACAGACCAAGCAAAAGCACCGGGGGCACCTTACAGATATGGCAAATCTGGTAAGAGCAATAGCAGTCCATGGGTGCAGCAACACATGAATAATTCTGCAGTGCCAAGGAGAAAGGCCCAGCAGAAAGAGAGGAAAAATACCGTCCCAGGCAAATAATGGCTACATCTGAAACACCTGGTTCATGTGTATGTGTAAGAACTTACCCGGCATATGCAGATGGGAACCAAGAGTTGCTGGAACATGATGTCAACTCTGAATACTGTACCATTTGTACCTACAGCCTGGTGAGGCCTGGGAAAACACTAGGGACACTTATGACTCACGAAACTCATAAATTAGTTATTGACTCATACTGATATTTTAATCTTCAGATTCTTCATTCACTTTCATTAGCTGACACTGCTGAGTTAGTCTCTTTTGAAATCTCCACTAATGTGGATATTAATATAGTCTTTGGAAATGTTGCTTATTCTTCAATGAAAGTTAGTATTATCTTTGGTAACTTAATGAAGAATTTTACTCCAAAAATCAATCACTTGCATAATCCATAAATCATCGATAGTCTTTACTTGGAATTTAAATGAGAATCATTACCTTATATTAATTTAAACTTTTAGGCATTAAAGATATCTGATAGAGTAACCATATGTTTGAGGAACGATGCAAAATCTTTCCAAATATAAGGTGCTCAGAGTAGGATAATGACAAGTATTTCACTTTGTTGATCCCGTCTTCCTTCTATTTTAAGGATTTTTGTCATGGAGTCCTGGAGTTGGAGACATATCTCCATATGCCATGTGGTTTGTCCTTCTGCCTTCACAAAGATGGTGGTCTCCATCCATACTTTAGTATATCTCCAAGTGACCTCCTTGTTTTGTGCTCATGCCACAGTGAATATATAAATTTTTATGCAGAGAGAACTTCTAGCGTTCCAAACCCTATATTTCTTTTAGGTCATAGAAGTATTTTGCTATTCCATTATTCCCCTTCCCCCCCACCCACTGATTATATTGGAAATGCCAATCTAAGTAGATAGTGAGACAGGCCAAACTAGGAAGTACAAAGTCCTGGAAATAATACATCACTACTGAAGTGAGATAGACCCACTAAGGCTATGCCTGAAAAGACTTTGTGGTTTTAAAAAGAGAAGGCAAATGTACCAATCACAAAAATATAAATAAAAGGCAGATTGCGGTAAACTGGTTGGGTAGGCAGAATAATGCCTCCCATCCTGCACAGATGTTCATACCCTAATCCTCGGAACCTGTGAGTACGTTACCTTATGTGACAAAAGGAACTTTGCAGATGTGACTAATTTAAGGACCTTGAGATGGGAAGAGTATCCTAATTATCTAGGTAGGCACAGTGTAATGAAATGGGTTGAAAAATGGAGACTCTTTCCTGGATGTGATAAGAAGGAATAATAATCAGTGTCAGAGGGAGTCAGGAAATACGTGACAGTGAAATAATAGTCAGAGATGTGATGTTGCAAGCTTTAAAGATGGAAGAAAGGTCCATAAGCAGAGGAAGATGGGTAGCCACTAGAGACTACAAAAGGCGACAGACAGATTCTCCCTGAGAGCCTCCATCCAGAAAAGAGCGCCGCCCAGCACTGGCCTTGATTTTAGCCCAGTGAGACATCTAACCCATGTAAAGGTAAGGTAGCAAAATTGTATCATTTTAAGCCACTATGTCTGTGGTGGTTTCTTATAGTAGCAGTAGAAAACTAATACAATTGGGTCTACTTTCTTCTGCCTTTGATTGCCTATGTTCCAGTCTCAAAATAACATCCAGAGTGATCCTAAAACAAAAATCAAAGCCTGTCTCTCTTCTACTCAAAAGCTTCAAGTGGCTTTCCATCTCTCTCAGAGACTGAAAATCTTCCTGACAGCTTCCAAGGTACCACGTGGCCTATTCCTTAATATTTTCAGACAGTATCTCCTGCTCCTCTCTCACTCTGCTCTTCCTAAAACTCATCAGCTATGCTTCTGCTACAGGACTCTATGCTTGGTGTCTCTACATGGAAAAATCACTTTCCCCAGAGAGCTGCAGGATTCATTTCTGTACCTTTTAGATCGTTGCTCCAATAACACCTAATCAAGTGAATCTTCCATGACCGTAATGAATTGAAATTGAAACACCTCATTCCCATGCTCAGTACTTCCTATCCAATTTCCTTGCTTCATTTTTTTGTCACAACACTTCTCACCATTTTACATATATTTTACTTATTTATATTGTTCATTATCTTTCTCCATGAGAATGTAAGTCCCACCAGGACATAGAATTTTGTCTATTTTAGTCATTGCTGATCCTCTAGTGCCTAGAACATTGCTTGGCACATAGTTGGTGCTTAATACATATTAATTGAATAAATGAATGAATGTGATAAGAGAATTAAAAGGGAGGCTAACCTTGGATGTGTATTCTTTTATTGATCTCATAGTAACATTTATATTCGGTGTGACCTAGGTATAAGTCATTTAAAAATAACATATAGCTCCCAACACAAACCAGTAATTTTATAGATTATCCTGAAGTACTTAGGCTCACATTGGCCTTTCTCTAACCCAAGATCTCTGAGTATCCAAGCTTATTTCTCAGAAATTTAGCATCAGTTTATAAGTATCTTTGATTGTAAAATTTGCACTGGTACCTTGTTTTGAATCACTCATTTGGCCTTGTCAAGTTAGGATATACTTAGCAGCATATATGCCGCTTTTCCACAGCCTCTTCTTAAATTGAAGTGCATTAGACACAACGGCTGTTAAGTCATTTAATTTTTGTATCACTGACAACTATTTAGGGTCCCTGGAATGTAGTTTACGGGTGCGCACGTGCGCGCATGCACACACACATAAGTGTGCGCACACATGCACACACACAGACTGTTTTTCAGTCAAATTTATTTCTTCCTTCTCCATTTCCATTTCAACTTCATCAAAATTTGTCAATACTTTTTTTGTAGTTAGGTCTTCCTCACCCTAAATCAATATGTGTGTCATTTGCTCTGGGGGTTTGTTGATTCACTGTACCTAGTTTAAAGGACTCATTACTATGTTGGCATTTTATCATGAAACTTTATCATTCTCACAGAGAAATAACCCCAAACCTTTGGGGTACCTGCCATTTGAAACTGTTTTTTTTTTTTTTCCTCAATTAGTTTTTCTACAAAATGTTATTTGTTATTATTATTACTTTTGCAAATCAGTGTCCTGATAGGGTAATGTATTGAAACTGATTTATAATGAAAAGCTGTAGATGTTTTCGATTTCACAGTAACCACTGTGACTAGATTTTTAAATTAACATACATTACCTCATATAAATCTGACAACAGTATAGAGGTATGTTTAGAGTAAAAATTGACACTCACTAGGCCTCAGGCTGGTATAAATTGTATAAGGTTAAATAATTGTCTGAGAAACTGAAGTGTTGGTGGGGAAGATGATATACTGTGATATTGTACTATATTGTGGATGCCCTGTATTGTGATGTCAATCTAGAGTTTGCCAATCGGCCATGTTCATATTCCGTAACAACCTCAAATAGATATCACCTAGTAGCTATTCATATATTTTCATTGAAAGAAAATTCAACACTTTAGGAGCACTTTAGAAGATCTTATTCTATTATTGAAAAGATGTTACTGTTTGACAGCTCTTAACTAAGGGTAAAAAATCTAGTTTTCAATGATTTCTCTTCATTGGTTCAAGTTGTTCTGACTTCTAGGGTAATACAAAGTATTTAGTATTCCCCTCCATGTTTAGCAATATAGGTAGCAAGACTGTGAAGGTAGATCCATGGTAAGGATTCTCTTTTTTGGGTTTGACAATTCTATCTAAGAACAAAGCAAGCAAACATTTAAATCAGTCACAGATCAGTGCTTCTCAAATAACAAGGGCACACATACCCACATCAAGACCTCAAAGAGTCACTTTATCAGCCAGGAAATAGGAGTTTGATTATATTCTTCAGATGTATTAAACAGAAGAAAAGCTGAGAATCACTGCTGCAGAGAATAGAATGATTTCCATTGTTTCAGAGACAAAATATAGACTATATTTGACTTTTCATGTAAAAAGTTAAAAGACTTTTCATCCATTTTTGAGCTCTGGAACACATAACTTATGAATGCCCCAAAGGCAAGGTATCACTACTCTGTTCCTTTCTCTTTCCTTGAGCTAAATAAATGTGTCTGCCTGATGGAGGAAGTAATTAGTGACCATTAAATTATAATTCTCCTAAATACAAGTAACAAAGCTTATGGTAAAACATATTAATAGCCATATTTTAGTACATGGATTGCTCATTGTCTAGTGCCCCAAGAAGCACAGGCTTGTACTTTAAACACTAGAGAAGCAAACGACGCTTTTCAATCATCACACCTGGGAAAAGTCTCTGTAGAGCCGGTGAGCTGCAGAGCAGGAAACTTAAAGAGAGGCACTGTATAATGAAAGAGGAATTTTGTATGCTTCTGCAAGTGCATCAAAAACTGAGACATATAATGTTGTCAATGCTCTGCTTTAATGAGCATTAAATTCACTTAAAAAAAAAACCAACCAACACTTATTTTTTGTAAACAAACTTCTTAGTTAAATGCCTTATTTAGTGATTACAGAAAAGGCATTTAGTTTTAATTTCGCCTACATGATTTGATTTAAGAATATTTATATTCTATTTTACTCTGGAAGCTACATTCAGAGATTATCAAAGGAGGAATATAATAAAGAAAAAAGATTATACATTTACTTAATTTTTTATATGGAAATTATGCTCAGGGTTTTAAAGACTTAAGGGATAGTATAAAAAGAATGCTATTTTGTTTTATATTTTAAAGGGGGGACCTATTCCTTTAAAATATAAAATAAATGAGTAAAATATAAATAAAAATCAAATAACTACACAAATATCTTTAGAAGAAATCTTAAGGAAAATGTTCATTTAATAACATTTTGAGGATAATAACTCACCCGGAACTATGTTGATTGTGTACTGGTTATTTGTAAATTATGCCTAAGAGTCTAAAATCACTGACACAGATTTCAAAACTACTTTTACTTCAGGAGACTCCATGGTTCTTTAGGATACAGGGTCGGGGCAGAAAGAAGTCAAGAAAGCTGATTAAACCTCTTGAGGAAAAGGAACAATGTAGTGTCATTTTCTTGGCCTTTGGTAGTAGTATAAGTGAGTCAAATGTTTTGATTGCTATATATCTACAACTAATTTTGGACTTATTTTAAAGTGTGGTGCAATTTTAAGTAAAGTGGAACCCTTACTCCTAGAAGTCTCTCCTTATTCCTCATCCAAAATCAATCATTCCATTCTCTCCTGCCATTGCATTCATTGATTCAAATAAAATTTTAAATCAGCTTTGCACTGTACTTTTTCACCAAATGTTGTGGAAAGCGAAGACGGAAAGGGTAAAGGAGGGGGAAAATTAAAAATAATTGTAATACAGTACCTGCAGTAAAAACGAAAATAGAAAGCCCCTACTCTTAGCTATGGAAATATTCACCCATGAGAGGACAGCTCTACTCAAACATGAGAGTCAAAGAAGGAACCATGTAAGAGCTTATGTTAAGAACCAGGTCTTAATGTATAATGCGAGGGATATGCAAGTATTCTGCAAGAGAGATCAGCTTGTTTAAAGTCAAGAAAGTATAGAAGAATATAACATGTGAAGGAGATACGGAAATAGGACAGTATGTTGTCTATGAAATATGATGCATACAGTGAATGGACATAAGTGAGGCTCAAAGGTAAGGTTGCCGAAAAATTATGGACAATTACATGTTCCATGAAATAAGGTTGGACTTAGTCCTGCCTATAATGGAAGTTTTACCTGGGCTCATTTTTACATGGCAGTCTCCCTTGGGACAAGGTCTGTCTGTACTCACATGTTTTTGAACTAGGCTGCACGCCCAGCATATACCTCAGTTCATAGCACATGTTTAATGCCCTGTAAATATTTTTGGATGAATGAATAAGTAAATGAATCATGCATGAACCAAATTATTAGCATAAAATCAAAAGCTAGGATGCAAGAAAGGAATGTGTCAGGCATTAGCCTCAAAACAAGAACAAACATGCAGACAAAAAGTTAGTTTTGTCTAGTAAATGATTTTAAATATGAAAAAAGAACCATTAGAAATTTTATTTAGAAGTTAACATTAATTTGTTGTATTTTGGCAGGACATGTACAACATCCAATTTATTTATACTACATTTAATTGAGATACACAGAATTTTATTTTAACCTCTTTTTTTTTTTTTTTTTTGTGTCTATCTTTTTCTGCAAATGAACAGTTTCTTTTAAGAGTAGAAATAGAGATAATGGAAGAAAAAAATCCCTTCTGTCTGAGATAACCTCTGCTGACTCCCATCCAATGATGCTCACTAACTGCTGTTTATGGTCTGCTTTCTCTAAATGCTTGTATATGAAAAACCATGCAGAAGCCATGGCAATAAACATTACAAAAAGATGAAAATACATTTCTATTTTGAGAACCAAAGCAGCTAATCAAATAATGGAGAGATGTACAGGTGGAGAGGATTGTATGTTCTGATTTTTAAAACTTGGTCCTTAGATGTGGCATGCTTATTTCAGAAAGAGGATGAAATGGAAGATGGGTGCCCATTTTTTCTTTGAAGTCAGGAATGCCTTTTTACAAAAGTGCCAGCTTCATGTCTGAAGTGTATTTCTAGAAAGGAAGAGGGAGGCCACTGTTCTCTGTCAGAGCTCAAATAAACTCTACTCTGATTTTAATTAGCAGAAAACCCGGTTTCTACTTCAGAAATTGAAAAATGAAATGATCAAGAGTCAAACACTTGGCAAGTCATCATAAGAATTTGGCTGTGAAGGTAAAGAATAAAGGAACTCCTCAGTTTCACAAGCCTTACTAATCTACATTTACAAACAGGGTTGACAGTTTAGGAATCCAAATAGGATGGGAAGCTTGGATGTAAGTTGTGATTTAAAATGAAGAATAATATTTTGCTTTGGTTAGGTGTTATTCCAGTACAAGCCATTAACAACAAACACCATAGGATGCCTACCCACAAGTACACTCTTTTAAGACATGTGGATCTCAGGATCTAAGAATGAAAATGATCTTGCCCCTAATTCCAAGAAGTTTAAGAGATTGTTGTGGAGTTGAACAAGTAAATAGGCGAATAGAATTCAAGGTGAGTATACATAAAAGGGAAGAGCACAGAGAGCAATGGGAGTAGATATGAAGAGTTGAGTAACCTCAGCTAATTTGTGGGTAATGAGTCAGGGTAAGATTCCAGAGAAGGGAATCGTAAGTTGAGTCATGAAGCATAAGTAGGAGTTGTTTAGCTGAAGAAAGAGAGCAGCCAGTGCAAAAACCCAGGCATGAGCAAGTAAATGTCAAATTCTGGAAACTTCAAGCTCCACAATGTGGCTGGAACATACAGGGCTTGAAAGTGTTGAGAGATGAGGATGGAAGGAAGAGGAGGTACCAGCACATGGAAAACATGTAACTTAAAGCATCACAATAGGATAGTAAAATTGGTACTTGAGCTGCATTCATAAAACTAGGTTGAAAAAGTTAAAACTAGAACTAGAGGAGCAATGAAGTTATTGCAGTAGCCTACGTGTAGAATGACCAGCCACAATCACATAAATGGTGGAGAGATCCAAAAATGTAAAATGGGGGTAGAATTAATAGGACTTGGTGATTATCTAGAGGCAGGAATAGGAAAAGTTAAGGATGATTTCTAGTTTCCTGTATGGACAGTTGGGTGAGTGGTTGCATATTCTATGAGATCTGGAACGCAGAGGATGAGCATATTTGGCTGAGGCAGGTGTGTGTGGGGTGAATAAAGATGAGGAGGGAGAAGGTAAGTTGATTTTGAGGAATATATGGTATAACCAAAAAAGGCGTTCAAGACATTGAGTTTAAAGTAAGCAGTTTATATAAAAATTACGAATATATAGAAACATAGTAGGAAAAATGCTTTCTGTTCTTTATATTCTGAAAACCTTATGATTAGATATCTCTCAATGGCAATTGTGAAAAACAGAACTATGGTTTTCAGAAATATAAAAGAGATATTTTATAGTCTGTGGCTGAAAATCTTTTCCTAATGGTAGCTTTCTATAGATATATTAATAAACTACAAGGTAAATCCTATTATAACCCATGTCATTTTATTGAACTAATACTTTTTGGTAAAAACTGATGTATAGTAAGTTTCATACTTAGAAAGTTTTATTGTTAGATCATTATGCTATTCTATTTAACTATATCATGGTATGTGTGATTGAAGAAATTGTCTTTCTGCAATATTGTATTTTATTCAATGAAAGTTTAGATCAAGTTAGTTCCAGCAAAATTCAAATTACATTGTGTATTTCTGTATGGAAACCAGTCAATGTCTAAGACAAAATGAATTATATTAAGTTAGAACAATAATAAAAATATTTTAAAACATAATTTTGGGGTGTATAATAGAAAGTTTGAATGAATTATGCAAAATTATATTTTCATCCATAGCATATAACACATTATGGAAAATAAGCCAGGCAAAATTCTGATTAGTGGTCGTCCTACTCCAAAGACCAGTATTTTGCCTGCAGTATAAAGAAACTGACAATTAACATTTTCCAACACTTGATATCAGCAAGTTTCCCTTAGTTAAAAATAAGAAAATAAAAAATAAAAATAAAAAAAATAAATCACATATTTTCTTTTTTTTTAATGACCTTTTTAGCATTCCTTATGTCTTGATGTAATTCCAAGTTCCTGTCTGGTATCAGATTCTGCATGAAGAAATTTTTTAAAGTTTCCTTTAGTGCAAGAGTAGTGGTAATAAATTCTCTCCACTTATGTTTCTATGAAAAAAAGGATTTTCTCACAATTTTTGAGATATATTTTCACTGAATATGGAAGTATAGAAAAACAGGTTTTTTTCTTCTTAACACTTTAAAGATTTCTCTTCAAATTCTTCTGTTGCATGGTTTCTAATAAAAAGTATATTATAATCCTCATCTCTATTCTTCTGAACTTAATTTTTTTCTTTGTCTGCCTTAAGGATTTTGTCTTCATATTTAGATTTTAGCTGTGTGAATAAACTTGTGTCTACATTTTTTATTTGTTTGCTTTTGTATTTATTACTTATTTCTTCTTTAAGTTTAATGCATCTGTGATCCATGACTGTAATTAATTTTGGAAAATTCTCATTACTGATCATAATCTCAGAAATACTTTTTTCCTGCTGTCTTCTCTCTTTCTCTGTTTTTTTCTTTTATCTAGGATCCAATTACACATACATTAGATCATTTTATATAATCACATAGCTCTTGGATATTCTATTCTCTTTTGCCGTCTCACTCTTCTTTCTATTTCTTTTTCAGCTTAGGTAAATTCTGTTGACATATCTTCAAGTTTACTGATTCTGTTTTTGGCTGTATCACATTGACTAATTGTTTCAGAAAATACATTCTTTATTTGTCTTACTATGCTTTCCATATCTCACATTTGTGTTTTATTTTCCTTAAAGTTTCCATCTCCCTGATGGAATGACCTAGCTGAGCGTGAATGCTGCCCATCTTTTCTATTTAGTCCTCTTGCATATTACTCACCTTTAAAAAAAAAAAAAAAAGCCCTGATTGTTTCAACATCTATATCATGTCTGCATCTGGTCCTATACATTTTTTTGTCTCTTAGTGGTGCATTTATTTTATTTTATTTTGTGCTTCTTTGTGCATCTCATGCTTTTTGGTTGAAATGGACTCATCTTGCATAGTATAGTAGAGACTCAGTTAAATATTACCTGTTCCAGGAATTAAACACTCCTTATCTTTTGCAGGTCTTCTGCATGTACAGTTGAGTCCATCTGAGTTTAAATTTTGCTGTGGCTCTGAGTACCCTCAGTGCATCATTGCCTTTATTTTTTTTCTAGTCTTACCTCATATTTAGGCTGGGTGTTGGTTTACCAATGGGTTTTTCCTCAATGATTACTCCATTTTCAGCTTTAGGTCTTTCTTCTGTGCCTTGATTCTCTTCAGAGAATCTCTCTCTCTCTCTCTCTCTCTGTCTCTCTCTGCTCTTGACTATCTCCAAGCAAGAAATTGCTCTTGCATGGCACTCGATGCTTACTAGACTAGTGGTGGAAGAACAAGGTGGTCCTCTCTGTTGTTCTGGTTCAGTCTCTGTCTTAGGCAGGTGCTTGCTTTGGTTCTTGTGGCCGACGCTTCCTCAGTGATTCTACTCTTCCTTCGCCTGAAAGAGATCTCAAATGGTTTCACGCATGTTATATTCCTGTTCCTTGACAACCAGTGGAGATACATTTTCTTTCCTTTTCTCCTGCTTCAGTAGAGCTTCACCTGTGCAGTGAGTGTAACAAGTTTGTGTCTCTTCCTCTAGAAGTTTATGGCTTTTGTTCAAGAGGGGAAATGGGGAAGAAGCATCCAAGCAAGCCTTCTTGTCCTTCCTGCAGCAGATGCTGATCCCTCCCCTAGGCTAGTGCCATGAGGTGGGCTTTCCCGGTTCTCTGCCTCAAATACTCATCATAATAACCACGGAGAGGATCCATTGAGTTAATGCAAATTTCTCTTAAGCTGTATTTCTAGATGCTTATGCTAGTACACACTCATTCTTCAGCAGTTCATTGAAAATTTTAGTTGAGTTTTGGATACTTTTTTAACTGGCTTGTATGAAATCTGGCATTAGCCACAGGTAAGCAAGTACTTACATCCTGACTCTCATTAGAGGTGCTTATTTTTCCTTAAATTTTAAATTGTTTGCTTGCCCTGTGACCCCAGCACTCATTAATTCAAGAAAAGCTGTAATTAAAAAAATTATCTGATTTTTTGTTGCTTTTCATTTAAGAGTGATGATCTTTTTATCTTTTTGCATAAAATTAGGTTTTTATTTGATCTATACAGCAACATTTTAAAATACTCCTATTTTTATGTGCAGTTTACAGGAGAAGCAACTGAAGTTTAAAGTGCTAATTAATTGTCTCAAGACTTTAAAAAACCAAACTGAACAACAGAGTGAAGACTCTAGTCTTGGTCTGTGTGTCTAATTCTAGAAGCAGAAGTAGGAATTTCTAGAGGTATTTATCTCATGCCCATCTTTAGCAACAGTCTGAAGGCTTACAGAACTAATATTATTGGAAACTCAAATCTATGTTATAGAAAAAAATCTATATTAAGTTTGCTATATAGTTAACTTAAGCTTCATTATATACAAAAGTTACAGATGACTTACAGGAGAGTTGTAATAAATTTGAAATACTTTCCTAGAGTTTATTAAGGTACTGTTTTATTTGGGGTTGACTTATTTTTTCCTAGATTCTGCAAATCCAACTAACTCTTGTGGTCCACAGTAGCCTTGGTCTACATTAACTCTGCGATTCCCTCTCTCCCCTCATCCTCTTCTCTGTCTCTTTCCTGCATGAGGACTTATATTACTTAGAAGTCTCCTATTTCTTTCCAAGGTTGCTTAATGTTTAGTTGTCAATGATCAATGACAAGCAGACCTGACTGACCAATAAATTCTGCAAAAATGACCATAATTGTTTTGTTTATTTCTCAAATATGGGATCACTTTCTCTGTGTGATTTTCCCTTCATGACCTAGCCCTGCTCTGAATAGCCTTTGTTCTGTGGGTAACTGAACACTGTCACTTTGACCTAGTCTCTATTTCATCGACTTAATGTCGCTGTACCCCTGTTTATTCATCTGTAAAATGGAGCCAATAATATCAACTCCTTAAGAGTTGTTGTAGGAATAAAGTGAGTTGACATATATAAACATACATTAAGCCCTTAAAACAGTGTATGGACCATAATGATCTGTAAGAATTAACTAATATTTGTGGGTTGGGAGAAAAACCAATCTGGAGAAAAAACAAAAGTTGCTATTTATCAGCAATTCCAAATATCCAGAGTTTTCCTAAAACAAGATTTTCCAAAAGGTAAAAAGATCCCAAATTTTGAGAGTAACTTTTAGATAGTATCTCTTTATCTTAAAGAATGACAGAGAAACTGAGAAAAAATAAAAGCTGCTAACAGTTGAGTTTTTTTAATCAAGATTTTGTTTGATCAACACTATTTTGTTCTTGTTGTTACTGCCTGTTATTTGGAAATCAGCAATTGTGTTTGTAATAAACCACATCTCTTCTCCTTTCCAATTTAAATGAATCAACCTTAAATCCACTTCACATGCATAGTTTTGTAATTTTATATTCACAATATGTTATTCATCTCTGAACTTTCCTTGCTACCATGCACAATTGGAATCCCCTCAGATGAAATTACAGATACTTGAAAATTAATTCTGCAAAAGGTTTCAGAGGCCATGAAATTTTTTAAAGAACACTTTTAGCTTAGATCTCAGTAGTCATCTAAATTAATGTCTCCAGGATTATTTTCCACTTTGTGAATAATAAGTGAATCCATGACATAAATGAAAAAAGAGTAATTGAAAGGAAACTTCGACAAACCTTATTAGTTTTTTGTTCTGTGCTGAAATAGTTTGAAGGTAACCTGGTAAGCACAAATCTTTTAAGAGTCACCTTGATATTTATAGCTTATTGTGAATTTTGACATTTTATTTCTTCTTTAATTAAAAAACATAAATTTCTGACTACAAATTCCAGAGATTCACCTATATTAATTATTTTTTCAGCACAAAGAGAAAGCTAAGGTAATTTTTCACCTAATCAAATTTTAACAAATAATCTATTGCCCTTCAGTCATACTATCATATTAATTAGTTTATAATTACATGTTATAATAATTGTGATTATGGCTTTAGGCTTTTATGAGGAGCATCTTTAGTGAATATTAGTTTTTATTATACAAAGCAGTAAAGCAATGACTACATCCTGGGTGTTACCTTACACCCTTCCTTTTAGATAAATACATTTCTGAAAAAATTGATGAATTCCTAATTGCCAGGACACCAAAATGGATAATGGAGAAAATAAATATCATCTCCCACAGAGCTCAAATTATCTACCTTACCTATTATCTGGAGAGATTAACTAAGCTACTGGAGTAAACTTCTGATATTCTTTTTATAGAAAGTTTGCCTCCTGAGGTGAAGTGGCTGAGAGAACGACTTATTACTTTCAGCTGATTTGGGTATCAAGATTTTTGTGAGGATTATGATGCAATAATATGTGAAAGGTATTTGGCCACATTAAAACACTCTACAAGTCTGATGTGTTTTGGGTAGGTTATGGGATATTATTAATATTTTTAGCAGAATAGTGATATAATATCATTTATTTTATCATGCTTAATGTGAATGTGATTTGAAGGATAGCTTAGAGTGGGGAGAGACTATAGGCTGGGGAACTAGAAAGAAGATTATTTGCAACAGACATCATTGGCAGATTATGAATAAATCATAGGACAGTGCAAGACAGGACAGAACAAATAACGTAGAGGTGGGTAACACAGGTGATCATTAAAGTTCCATTTAACATTAATTACCAACTCTGAGTTGGTAATTCTTAAATAGGATTTCGTGATTCATTAGAATATGAGACTCTGAAAAAGACAATGTCCTGCCATTCATCTACTCATAATTTTATGTGATTTTATATGAAATCCACAAATGCTTAAACTTTATGCAAAATGGTAGGGAGAGGAGATGGACCATGAGTTTGGTCACAGGTAGATCTGAAAGAATGATAATGTCTCTGTGCAAATAGGGACTGCAAGGGAGACTTACAGGTGGTGGGCATGTGTAAGGCTTGAGGTATCAGATGGGAAAATGTGGTAAATCAGATTTTGGACATTTTGAATTTTAGAGGCTACAAGAGATATCTAATGGGAGATATTTATCAGGTATCTCACCTGGGATCCTGAAGCTCATATGGTGGATTTAAAGATGCAATTTAGGTGTTATCTGCATTTAGAAAATGAATGGCAAAATTTGAAATTTTCTATAGTAGTTCATTTCTGATCTTTTGAGAAGTGTATTTCTTTCAATCCCAAGAATTAAACCAGAAGTTTACACACTAGCTGGTCCCCAGAGCTAGTGTCATTGTGTAAGGCCTTGTAAGTTAAAATGGAACAGTGAGAAGCAAGACAATGAAAAGCTCAGCATTGTACTGGAAGCCAGAAGCTAGAAATCAGAGGTTTAAGGCCAATGGAGTGACGTTAAGCATTGAGGTTGGGTCAAGATGGAGGCTGTAATCAGGAAATTAGTCAAGATCTAAAGAACAGATGAACTTGTTCAGGAACAGATAGGAACCTAATGTGTCAGTAGCTTGAAGTTAGCAGTGCTGGGCTATTTCTAAAAACACAGCAAGATTGTTGTGAATCTCTACTTAAAGATATTGGGCCAAATCTGAGAGTAAGAAATATTTTCTCAGACCGTCATGCCATCCTCCATCTTTGCTATGATTTTCTTCAATGTCTCCCTTAAGTAGATTAAAAAAAAAAGATTTACGCATCTCAAGAGGCACTGTTATTCTTACCTATTCAGCACTAAATATTTTTTCCGTAAGTGGTGCTAACTTTATTTATCTGAACATAGTTAATGCTATCTTTTCTTTTTGTCAATTGAATTATAACTTAGTGGAAATATGCTCAAACCATCAGAATATATGTTTTGAATAAAGTTATATTTGAATGTTTACCCAAAAATATGTTTTTGTCAAATCGTTGCTTAGTAAAAAAACTATTTTAATTAAACAAGTTTCTTTTAGCCAGTTGCAATAGCTATGTAGATACTTTATTCCAAAAGGCATCTAAGGCAATCCATTTTGTAAGTGTAAAACATTTTATTCATGGTAAATGAGATGGGATTCAATTTTTACTCAATTAAATATTTTAATATATTGATGAAAGCCAAGGTTTGGAAATCATATCCTCTTGATAATGATAAGCTGATGGTTCATTAAACACCATCAGTTCTGTCAGTGGAATCTAAAAGATGAAGTAACATTAATTCCAAATGAGAAGCAATTACAAAAATGTGAAAATATGCGAGTTTCAATTCATTCAACAAATATTTATTGAGATCTCACCATATGCCAGGGACTTTTTAACCTATATTTCTCTGAAGAAGCTGTGTGAGTTTCACTGAGGCAAGTGAATTTACATTATAATTGCAAATAAGGTTTACGAAAAAAGATATTATAACATAAGGCAAGGATTTTATATGCCCATAATAACAAAATGAATTGAATCTAGTTACAGAATCTCTCTGTGTGATATGGAAAAATATTGCATTAAATTTCAGAAGTTCTTAAAAAGATTTTATCTCTGTGTGCAAAACTAGAAGCTTTTTGAGGTAAAAATTAGTTTCGGTTTTGACATGTCATTTTATAGCCCTATACTTAAAATGTGGGGGTACAGTTGACAGTGGAAGATAATTTTCCAACGTCTCACAAACATCTGGCATTATTAAGCTTCTAGGTGGGAGAGTCCAAGTCGGATTTGTGTCCAACAAAGAAATGTTTAACAGCTATGAGGACTAAAACAGAAATGTAAATTAGCAATAACACGAGCACACGCTTTTACAGAAATATGTGTCTATAAATCTATCTATCTGTCTATCTGTCTGTCTGTCTATCTATGGATTTCGAATTAAGATTAATGTTCCCTAATGCCACTTTAAGGGACAGAGGAAATGGAATTTTAAACTTGAAATCAGTGCTTAATCTGCAATTCAGATGCCTGTCAAAAATACATCCTTATTAGAAATCCACTGCAGGCTGAGCATGGTGGCTTACACCTGTAATCTCAGCACTTTGGAAGGCTGAGACAGGCAGATCACTTGAGGTCAGAAGCTTAAGACCTGCCTGGGAAACATGGCAAAAACATCATCTCTACAATAAAATACAAAAATTACCCAGGCGTGGTGGCACATACCTTTAGAACCAACTACTTGGGAGACTGAGGTGGGAGGATTGGTTGAGTCCAGGAGATCAATGCTGAAATGAGCTGAGATCACACAACTGCACTCCAGCATGGGCGAGAGTGAAACCCTGCAATGCAATAATTATAATGTATAATTCTCTTATGTTCAATTTTAAATATCATTTTACACATTGAAGGTCCTATTTTCTCCTGCTTTCCTTCATGAATAAAAAGTAGTATTCTACAATTATGTTACTATATAGCAGAAAGTGAATGGCTTTGACGGGAATCAGGCACTTCTTGGTTTGATTGTCAGTTTCACCACTTAATACTTTATATAATCTTGATCCAACTATTTACAATTTGAAGCCTCAGTTTCTCTATTTGTTAAAGAAACAACTCATAAGCCTGAGGATCAAAATGAAAACATATATGGAAAGTGTATAGAGCCTGTCAGTTTCTTTCATTTTCTAAGTTGTGTAGCTAATACCCATAATTCATCCATTCATTTATTCGTTCAATGAATCTTAAGTGCCCACCTTGTGCCAAGCTCTGTATTGGGCACAGTGAAATAAAATACATCCTGCCTTGTGGAGCTTATATTCTTATTTGTGATATGTGATTACATTTTTATTAAGAAAGCTAATCACATACTTGCCTCTGAAATTATAAATATGGATAATTGTAAAATTATCTTCTCTAAGCTAAAAAGAAACCCTGTCTCTAAACCTGTATTTCCTTTATCTCTTTATTGCCTTTCTTTAGCCTTTTCTTTTTTCCTTTGCAGTTACAACATGTTTTATATGTCTACTTCTGTGTTAGGCTTGAAATGGAGTTAGAAGGTTAGATGGGAAGGGTATATAGAAATGTGATTCCCTACCCCCAAAATGCTGAATTTCACAGAAAATGAAAAGTATTTAATTCTGAGTATATAATCACATGTTAAGTGAAATAAAAATATAATTATGAATACAGAACCACGTGTTAAACTATAAATGGAAATATACACAATGAGAATTCAGACAAGGAAGAAATAAGTCAATAAAATTAATCAAAAGAAACCTTCACAAAAGTGGTGGTTTTCAAACCACTTTAAAGGATGCATAAATTTTCAACACATGGAGAAGAGAAGAACAATCATGAAAGAGTAACATTTTTTTTCTCCCAGCTCCTAATGCCCTTATCCTTAATTAGTATCATTATTTTAGTTGTGCCAGATTTCAGTTTAATAAAACACCTTATCTAATTAACAGAACACAACTTGACAACTAAAGTTTTTTGTTGGTTTCACCAATAAATCCACATGTACCAGATATTTTCTATTTTTCAATTTATTCAGCCACAAATGTGGGGCTGTCCTTATAGTTCTGTTGTTAAATAACAGACAGGATGCGTAGAGTGTCCTGAGACGACCTATAGTTGGGTAGGATCTAGCCTCTTTTATTCTCTAAGACAGGAAGTAAGGTATGTGGCCACAGCCTTATGGCAATTTAAATCTGACAGGCCACAGTTCCTTCTTCCATGGTTAGGGTTGTCTGACTAAGTTGGACATACATATTCATTTGCAGTTCTTACTTGGTTCTGAAATATTCTACTCCATCCCACCAGAAGCATGCATTATTCCCAACAATCTACTTTTTCTCACTCCTATTTATAGTGATGATTTTAGGCAGCTAAGCATTCCAAGGCATGTGAAGAGAAGCGTCTAAACCTCTCCTGCTGCCATCTACTTCCTGCACAGGTCATCCTCAGAGTAATCTCTGAATGCATGCAGATATTGTGAAGAACTTATTGGCTCAGCAGGTTCTGGATTCTGGCTTTGGTTCATTTCAAAGATGTCTCCTAAGTATTTAGGGGAGGAAGGCCTTTTTCTCTCTTGTCTTGGTAGTCCCAACACATCAAATTTGGATGCTAAAAGTATCAATGAATCACTGTGTTCATCCTTATTTCCACCTTTATGTTCTGTCGCCTTCTGCCGAACTATTATTCTGGGCATGCAATACCAGGTATATTGTCCAATAATCTACTTTTGCATTCATCTTTATCAAGGAGACAGATAATTGAATTTCTGCCTGGATATTTGGCGTGTGACTTTTCTTCTTTGTTAGTTTGTAGCATTGTGGCCATTTTTTTTTTTGGTCTGTTTTTCATTTAGTCACAGGTATTTTAATGATAATCCTGGGAGACATTTATCAGTCTACTTCCATGCTGACTCCAACTTTCAGTTTTGAAACTTGAACGAGTTACATAATTTACAAGGCCTAGTGCAAAATGAAAATGCAGAGCCCCTTGTTCAGAAATTCTTAAGAGCACAGGAAGACAGAACACAAACCAAACGTGGTTACTGCACAGGTCACATGACCATGAAGCTGGTCCACTTAAAACTTTCTCCAACTGCAGTGTTTCTTCTCTCTTACTAGAACTTATCAAATACTTGGTTTGCTTTATTTCTCTTAAGCTCCTTAAATATGGGTGAATCCAAGATTATAGCTCCCATTCTCTGATATTGTTTTACTGCTATATAACCTGAAGAAATCACCTGAAGGTGACTCTAAACTTAATATCTCAAGCCTTGATGGTTCTTATGAATTGAGGAACAAATTTCGAATTGCAAGCAGACATTTATGCTGATAGCTAATACATCTAAAGTGGAATCCTTCTTATCCTCAGCCTTTTTCCTAGGAATTCTCTTTAAACATTTTGAACATTCTCTCTCTATAGCTTCACAAATATAAATAATAACCTCAATTTCTAAACATTTTGGATACTAATATTAATCGTATTTGTCTGATATTTTCACTTATTCTATCTCGTACTGCTGTCTGAACTCTTTAAGTACTTTAAAATTTTTTTCTTCTTTTTTGGAAAAAGACCTAGTATAAGTAATAAGATCTTCAGAAATGTACATTGGAAAAATACACTTATTTTCATGATTTTTTAAAGATAAAATAATAAAAACACTGTTGTTCAAAGATATGTTCAAACCTGATTTTCATTTCTGGTGCTAAGTTCTGGGAAACATCCTTAGTTAAGAGTCAACTGAAAACTCTTTTCTTTTGCTTTTTCATATATTGAAAAAAGTGCATATTTTTATAGCACATTAGTAAACTGGAAAAGGCTTTTTGCAACATAATAAGATTTTTAAATAAAACATATTTACTGTGTTAACATGTTACAAAAACAGTTAATAGCAATTAGGAATTTCTGTGATTATTTAAAATAGGAAAATATTTTCCTTTTCTCATATATTTAATCCAATTTTATATTAATGATAAAGCAAACCATGCAGTACTGTGCCTTTATTTGTACTGTACTCTATAGCTTCCCATTTTATTTATTTTATTTTACTTTTATTCTGACTGACCATATTAGTCAGACTGTATCATCTTTGCTAAGAACCACCTCAGAACATTTTCCTCATTTCTCTTATATTTCAAATAAAAGCTACTCACGTTATTGATGTTTTGCTTTGTTAATTTGAAAAGAAGCAGCCTTCAAATTTTGAAAATATGTAAGTAGCCTGTGATTTTTAGCTGCTAGTTTTATTTAGGTATTTTATAGCAAAATAAATTGTCAAGGTTTGTACACTCTACAACTAGTTACATAATGCAGTATTCATGAGATCTATAAATAAGGTTTGATTTGTTTTGTTTCTGTAGGAATTTTCTGTTCTGCTAGCAAAGTATTTGGAAATTCACTCCTAGCCTAAGACATTTGTCTCAATTATTTGAATTGGCTCCCTGAAGATAGCCCTTAATATGTAATATCATTCACTTACAAAATAGTTGCCACAGACATCTGCCAGTGCTCAACCTGGCGGCAAAGATGTGTAAAAACCATTTCGAATGATGTCTTTAGACACGCAGAGAATATCACTACTGTATAACATAATGTTTAGTGCTATGATTTTTCTTCATTCACTCTCTCTGCTTATCTAGTATTCTATGTCAGCAGCATTGTCACTGCTAAGTCTTTTGGAACATGGTCGTGGTAAATTAGTTTGGCTGTTAAGTTAGGTGGGAAAATAAAAGGTACACATTTACTAATTTTTTTCCTTTGGGATTTCTGATTAGATTCTATGGCTTACTGGCCCTATATTTTTATTGTTGTAATTACAATGGCTAGTGTTTTTCTTTGGGCAAGTGTATTAGTCCATTCTTGCATTGTTATAAAAAACTACCGAGACTGAGTCCTTTGTGTAAAAAAAAAAGAGGTTTAATTGACTCACAATTCCACAGGTTATACAGGACTTGGAGCATGGTTGGGGAGGACTTGGAGAAACTTACAAACATGGCAGAAGAGGAAGGGGAACATGGCACGTGGTGAAGCAGGAGAGAGAGAGAAGGGGGCAAGTGCTACACACTTTTAAACAACCAGATCTCATGAGAACAGACACACTATCAGGAGAGCAGAAATCGGGTAGTTCACCCACATGATCCAGCCACCTCCTGCCAGGCCACTCCTCCAGCATTGAAGATTACAATTAGGCATGTGATTTGGGTGGGGGCACAGAGCCAAGCCATATCAGCAAAGATAGTAAAACACAAGCTCTTAGAAAGCTCAGAAACTGTCACTTTAATGTGTAATAAGAGCCGCTAAAGAATTTTATCTTTTTATGTTATGAGAGAAGCGGGTCCTCTGAATTTTTAGATAAATAGTTGAGTTATAGGCATCAAAGCATGCATGTTAGCTTTGGAGTTCACCCATACAAAAATATTTAAAATACCTATATAACATGCATCCCCCTATAACATCAAGCCTCCAGGTCTTTGCATGAATAAGTCTCATCTGGATGCCTTCTTAAGCCTTTCTAATTGCTGTCCAGGGTTCTGATTCCTACTGGGTGAGCCATTTGCTTAGATTCAGTTCAGCTACATCTTCCTCTGTGAAACATTTCTCCAATATCAATATATTTTCATGATCTTCCCATTTCAACTCTCAAACTCTTATCCAGTATGCCATTCAGGAGATAAGGGAAAAGCAATAGTTATGCAATATATTTGGTTATGCCACTTAATAGAACTCACACTTGGGTAGCAATAAGACTACTTTTTGGTGTTAGGGTCTAGGAAACATTCTTGTTAAATAATCAACTAAAATTTATTTTTATATGATAAGGCTTGGTCATAAAATACTCTTAATTACAAAATACTTTTTATATAATAAGGTTTGGTTATGAAATACATTGGGAAAATTGTTTAGACTGCATTATCTCCAGTTTCCTCATTTGTATAAGGGAACATGCATATAGGATTATTGTGATAATTAAAGACATTTTAAGTAAAGTATCTGATACACAAGAAACAATTAGTGAATGGCCACTATTATAAAGTCATTTGTCACATAGGCTTTCTAAGTATTTATTCCCCTTTCTTGCAAAATTCTTGAAGATAGGTTCTGTGACTTGTTCACCTCTGTATATTCAGCACCCATAATAGAATCTGGCACCTAGGAAATACTTAATAAGCACTTATTAAAATAAAATACATAGGATATGTAATATTAAGATATACGTACTTGAGTTTTTTATCGCTGACTGATGGTTTGAGTCCAAAGAGATAACTGGAATTAGTATAGATGTTAAAAACTATGTTAATAAGAATCAAGATGAGTATATCTTCATTCATAGAGTCATAAATTTCAAATACCAATGAGCTTGAAGAACAGTTTGCCCTTTAAAATACTAGTTTGCTTTCACATTTTTCATCTAATTTGAGTGATTATAACTAATGAGACTCATTCACAAGACTCAATGAGTATTTCTCTGACTAGAAAGATTCTACCTACAGTCATAAAAAGCCAGGTGTCTTGCAGCTGTCTAAGTGACTTAACGCCTTTTCATGTGATAAAATATTTAATGTTATTTTATCACTTTACAGTTTAAAAAAACGGAATTGAAACCCTGTTAAAAGTTATGTTGATTTGCCAGTTGCTATCTAGTCCACTCAAATGTAAGAGAAAATGCTTTTCCAGAATAAAAGTAATATTCAGATGACTCTTGGTTATTTACATGTGACTCCAGATGAAATACCTCCTGAGTCTTTCTTATTAATACATATAAGATGCTTATCGAACTAGTAGCCTCATAAATGCATGTAAGTACACACATAAATATCCTAATAGGTAAGCACATTCAAGCATGCATACATATATATCTCTCAATACCTCCAGAAATAAGCATCAGACTCTTTGCCAAGAAACTGACTAACTGAATAGAGATATGCCAGCTGGATGATGGGTTTCTAAACCAAACATCTGCTTCTAATATTAGCAACCAAAGCTTTTAATGCAGGCAGGTGTCGTATACACTGAAATATATGGAAAAGAGAGAGTTAATTAAGATAAATATTAAAATGGTTGGAAATAAAAAGAATTGATAAAAAGCAAGCCTTCATTTTTCTAGTAACACTTGCAAGCTGCACATGGATATGAAAACATACTATACCAGATTTTGAAACTTATTATTACTGTGATATTGATATAGAAAGAGATATACAAAGGAATAAAATATATGTGTGTATAAACATATCTGCCTATCTATCTATAACCACATGGAAATTTGTTACAGAATGGAGAGATAATTCAAAATCAGAAGAGGAACATTTGACTGTTTAATAATATGTGCTGGGAATTAATGGCAAATATACAATAAAAAATTTTATATTTTTATTCATATTATACCCCAAATAAATTTCAGATAGACATAAAACCCAAAGTAAAATATACAAATTTAGAAGAAAATAGAGGCAAATTTATATGACTTTAGGAAAGAGTGGAGTTTTTAAACAAGATACAAAGATAAAGACGTACAATAATAGTTTATTAAATTTAACCACATGAAAATAAAACCATCTCCTTCAACCTAAGATATCATGAATAAGTTAAATCACAAAACTCAATTTACAGAATATTTTAAAGGGTATATAAACACACAGCATTACAATCTGTAACATAAAACTACTCAGTAGAAAAACAGTAACAGATTTTAAAAGGCTGTTTCGAGAAAAAGACATTTGGCCAATAAGTATCTGAAAAGAGGTTTAATGCAACTAGTAATTAAGGACATGTGAAATAAAAACAATACGACATTATTAAATACCTATGTAGACACAATTTAAAAGTCAATTTGATATTGGTGCAAAACTGGATAAACAAGAACATTCATGTTCTGCATGAAAAAAATAGATTTTAAGTCAAAAACTGTAAAAAGAGAAAAAGAAGTTAATTATATAATGATATAGGGGTCAATTTAGCAAGAGGATATAACAATGTGTGTGTGTATATATATTATAGATCTGTAAATATATATATATATGTACCCAACACTAGAGCACCCAGATATATAAAGCAAATATTATTAGAGCTAAAGAGAGATATTGATTCTGATAAAATATTACCTGGAGAATTCAACACCCCACTTTCAGTATTGGATAGATTTTCCAGAGAGAAAATCAACAAAGAAACATTGGACTTAATCTCTACTCTCCTATGGCCCAGGTCTAGAAATGCCATACATGAGCCAAGGTCTGGAATTGGAGACCCCAAGAGCCTGCTTGGTGTTCTATCTCACTGCGTCTGAACAGGTAACTAAACTGCAAGTCAAAATCCCCTTTACTCTTTCTTCTGCTTTTTCTCAAGCAGATGGAGACTCTCCTCACAGTCACCACAGCTGTGAATATTCTGGGTCACACCTGAAGCCAGCATGTCTCAAGTGTCTCACTGAAGGTCCATGGCATGTATTCCTAGTAATCGCTACTGATTATTCACGATACAGTGGCTCCTTAATCAACAGTTGATAAATCATGCCAAGGCTCGGTCCTTCCTCTCAAAGGAGCAGGTTCCCTTTAGACTCATTGTGTCTAGAAATGTCATCCAGGAGCTAGGGCCTGCAGTGGGGTCCTCATTACTCTCCCCTATTCTACTGGGGCTGAATTGATATCCAAGTGGCAAGAGTCCTTTTTACTTTCCCCTCTCCTCTTCTCAAGCAGAAGAAAACAGTCTTCAGATCTGCGAGCTGTGCTGCCTGGTATTGAAACAGGTGTGGCACAAGGTGCCCTGGCTGATGTCTCACTAGGTTGCATGCCCTCCAAGTCCACTGGCTTTGAGTCCGGGACAGCACTAAGACTTGCCTAGGAGTTGCAGTCCATGTGTCTTAGACTACCATTCAAGTTTATTTAGGACCCCAGAGCACTTTAGCCCTTGGTGGCAAGGCTTAGTAAAACTCGGGTTCTGACCACTGGGTTGGGTGATTCTCCTCTGGCTCATCTCATTGCTTCCTCCATGTGTGTTGGCTGAGTTCTGCCCGGTGTTGACAGCAGTGAATTTCAATGCAAAGTCCCACAGTTGCTGTGTGTCCCCTCTTGCAAGCACATAGATTCTCTCTTCACCTCATGAGGCCACTGCCAGAGAATGGGAGATGGGTAGCACTGGCAATTCAAAACCGTCTTTACTATTCTCTTCAGTGTTTCTTTCAGCAGTGTGAAGTTAAAAAGCGAAGTACCATGATCACTCATCTGAGTTTTGGTTCTTAGAAGGTGCTTTTTTTGTGTCAATGGGAGTTAAATTTGGTGTTTCTGCAGGGAGGATGATTGATGAAGGCTTCCATTTGGCCATGTTGCTCCACCTCCCTCTTCTAAATAGAATGTGATTTTCAAAACTTATGCACATATATATTTTATAACATATGAAGATATAAAAATGCTACTAAATTGAGATGTATCTAAGTTATTTCTCTATCATAGTATGTTTTCAACATGGGAATGGCTTCCAGCTCAAAGAATGAATATGCAAACCAATTTTTGTTAAGCTGAGTCATAGTTATTTTATAAGACAACATTCATTTGGAATCTTGAGATGGTTTTCTTATATGAGGGACTTACAAATGATTATTCGAAATGAAAACAAAATATGTTTTGTCAAACAATCCCATTTGATTTGAGTACACCTCAAAACATCTAATTTCTTAAAGTTTTTGTTTTTAGTACTTAATAGTTAAATAATATTAATTTGTTAGGCATGATCTTCTTATGAATATACACACAAAAAAAGACATTCATATTTCCTAGTATTCTAATCCAGTTCCGTGATATCTTTATCCTTAACTCCTCTCTAGACTCTGACTCCAAAAACAGCCTAGAGCAGAGCTTCTGGGAAAGTCCTGTCAGCACTTAATATGTGATCATCCTAGCTCGCTCTGCAATATTGCCCTGAGCTTATACCTCCAAAATCACATAACTGGATTTATGCTTGAAAACTTTGAATCATCAGTGGCCAAGGAAATACTTTTCTGCAGAGAGATTTAAAATTTTGTTTGACAGTGTTGAATCTCAATTTGCTGTTCTAGGTGAAATAATCTTCAGACTGTCTAGTTCATCATTTTTTTGTAGAAAAAGTCTTCCTTTTTTGCATTTGATACTTTCCCTGATTAACAGTTAAGGTCCAGTAAGGAGACAGAAACCAGAACAGATTTCTTTTTGACCGGAGAAATATAAAGAATTGTTAACTAGCCATAAAGTTGTCAACTAAGCAACTGAAAGAGTAAAAAGATAACTTTAACATATCATGGAAGCATCAACCTCAGAAAGCAGGTGCCACCCTCATGGCTGGTAAAATCAGGAAAGATGTTAGAAAACTTAGCCACTGAGAGGAAGAACCCCATGGAACTGAAACTTCTGTCTCAAAGGACTGGGTGCTTCTAAGCAGAAGCTAATGTCTCTGAGGGGAAGTATGATAGACTTCGTGCTGCAAGTGTTGTAAAAACTGCAACAGCTGCTGTCACAGGACAAAACTGTCACTGCTGGGTTGATGAAGCCTTGTTGAAGTGAGGCTCACAGGAACCACAGTTGGCATGAAGCTCACTGGAAACAAGTAGGAAAGAGCAAGTTCTTTCTTTTTCCTCCAGCCTTGCAGCCTTCCTCTCGCTCCCTCTACTGGCAGACCCTGAGAAAAATGAGCTGAACAGCTGAAATGAGTTTGGTGGAATAACAGCCCTAACTCCAAAGATACGTAGTGTAAAAGGTTGAGATCGAAGCTGTGAAACAATAATGTAATAGGTGTTATACTGTCTATTTTAACCTACAAAATAGGAAGCTATAATTACACAATGTAATGAAAACAAATAGATGTACAACTCAGTTTCTCTTGAATTATTCCAATGCTGTACCCTTTCTACATCACAAATATAATTTGAAATTCACTGAATTCAGTATTTACTTTTTCACTCTTTTAATGCTATTTGTTCACTATCTACTTTACAAAAGGTACTATTCTGGGCTAGAGGTGAAATAAACCCTGTTCTTATATGTATATATGTGTGTGTTTATACGTATATAATACAATTATATATGTACATATATATGTATAAATTTACATATAATTATATATACATAATATATGTATATATATTATACATATATATAAACACACACACATATATAATCTTGCTTTTCAGGTGTATATATATACCTGAAAAAATATATATAAATACAAACAATGCAACCTAACTATACATCTACAGTCATAAAGGCTTCAGATAATTATTTTAGTTGTTTAAACCAATTGTTAGAGGAGTTCAGGAGGGCTCATAGACCATTTGAAAAAAAGTGAAAAATTTATGAGAGAAACCTCATGTTATTAAAGAATGAGTAGAATTTTAAAATTGGATGTCGGCATTAGAAGAATTTTGCAAACAGAGAGAATGCATGTACTTTCTGGGTTTATGAAGAACCTGACAACAACCACATGACCTGATTTCAGACCTGCTCAACTGCAATCCTGGAAGCAATACCATTAGCCCCAGCATGTGAAGGTCTGTACCTGCCAAAACTAATCTGTAAAGTAAAGAAAAGGTGTTTGCTCTTTCAACTACACAAACATCAACATAACACTATATAATTTATGAAGAATCAGGCAACTATGATGCCACAAAGGAAACTAATAAAGCTCTGTAACTACTCCTAAAGATATGGAGATCTATAAATTGCCTGAAAAAAAATTCTGAATTATTATTTCAGGGATTCTCAGTGCACTACAGGGAAACAGACAGAAGACTCAGTGAAATCAGGAAAATGATAGATGACAAAATGGAAGTTCAACAAAGATATAGAAATTGCAAAAAAGGACCAAACAAATTCTAGAGCTGAAAAAATATGGCAAATGAAATAAAAATGCAATACAGAGCTTCAACAGCTGACTTAATTAAACAGAAGAATCAGTGAACACAAAGGCAGGTCATGTGAAATCATTCAGCCAAGGAAGAAAGGAAAGAAAATGAAAAGGGGGAAGGAAAGACTACAGGATTTATTAGATACCATCAGGCAAATAAATATGCATTATGAGATTCCCAGAGAAAAATAAAGAAAGAAAATTGCAGAAAGTTTATTTTAAAACATAATGGGAGGGATATAGACATCCAAAGTCATGAAGCTTAGAGATTTCAAAACAGGATTAACCCAAAGAAGATTATATTGAGACACATTCTAATTAACTTATCAAGAATTAAAGACAGACCATTTTGAAACAAGCAAGTAAAACTCCACATGAAAGGGAATTTGTATAATCTATAAGCAGACTTCTCAGCAGAGACCTTATAGGCTAGGAGAGAATACAATAATACATCCAAAGTTTTAAAAGAAAAACAATTCCCAAACAAGAATACTACTACTCCCAGCAAAGCTCTGGGAGAGATCAGGATCTTCTCAGCGAAATAAAAGCTCAGAGAGATTGTCACCATTAGCCCTGTCTTACACAAAATGATAGAAGATATTCTTCATATTGAAATGATGCTAGTTATTTTATGTTACTAATTGGTAACATCAAAACATATGAAAATATAAAGCTCATTGATAAAGGTAAACAGAGTCAAATTAAAAATACTCTAATACAGTAATAATGGGGCATATCTTATTTTAACTTTAGTATAAAAGTTAAAAGGCAAAATCATTTCAAGATAACTCTAGATACATAGATATCTCTAGACATAACAAAGTAGATAATTTCTTAATGAATAAACAACACAAAAATATGAAAAAACTTGAGTACTCATCAACTGATGAATAAAGAAAATATGATATATATATAATATATATAAAAGCTGTATTGTGAATATATTGCCTAATATTACATTGTGTGTTTATGTATATACATATACACATGCGCATGTGTGTGTATTGCATTGTGTATATGTATATAGACATACATACACACACAATGCAATATTATCCAGCCATTAAAAAAAAAATCCCAACATTTGAAATAGTATGGATGAATCTGGAGGAAATTATACTAAGTGAAATAAGCCAGGCACAGAAAGACATATACTGCATAATCTCACATATATGTAGAATCTAAAAAAGTTAAACTCATAAAATAATAGAATAGGCTTTGGTCAAGTGTGGGGCAAAGATTTTGTTCAGGGCATAAATGGCAGTTATGAAAGATAAATGCCTTCTAGAGATCTAATGGTGACTATAGTTAATAACACAGTATATAATTGCAATTTGATAAGAAAGTTGGTTATAAGTATTCTCAACACATGCCAAAAAAATCATAACTTTGTAAGGTTATAGACATGTTAGCTTGATTGTAGTAATTATTTCACAATGCATGTGTATTTTAAGACACAGTTTTGTGCATCTTAACTATATTACAATTTTTATTTGTAAAGTACACCTCAACAAATCTGGAAAAAATCTGGACTTGCAGAAAAACAAATATACATGTAAAGTGGCAAAAATCATCAGATTTACATTGACTATGATGTTGACATAAGGGAATGATGAGAGAGGTCTATAGAGGAGATTGAGAAGCAGACTATGGAACTTTTTAATGCTATGCTAGGAAGCTTGCCATTTATTTAGTGATACAAAATAGGTAAGAAAATCTTCACGAGGTTAAATGAATGAGTATGCAGAGATTGAATCACGGAAGAGAGGACATACCGGAAAACATTGCAGTAAGGTTAGTAATGAAGCCAAACCAGGAGAAAGGGGAGGGAAAAAAGCACCTGAACAATATGTGTGTGTATATACATACATATATATATATATATATATATATATATATATATATATATATGTTTCTATCTTTTTTATATACAGTGAGCCTCCTATTTCTACATAAGTTAGATGAGGTGCTAAAAATGTTTTATATGTAGGTGGTTAGCCTCTGCTTTCATGTTCATAATACAGCTGTCCCTTTCCATGTTATTTTTAAGAATTATAAAATATGCCAAAATCAGATACAGTTTGAATAGGAAAAAAAAAAAAAACTATTGAAATCCCTCCTTATATTAAGTCTAATTTCCTGATTTTTTAGACTAAATCTTTATAAAATTAATAATGAGAATAGTAGACTGAAGAACTTTATTAAAATAAAACACATAGCAATAATATTAACATGAGCATAATTTATAAAGAACTGGAATTGTAAAACAGACTATAGCACATCAAAAAATATATGGATATGTATGTGTGTGTAGATACACACATATATGAACATATACATACATATCTAAAATTGTTTAGTATTAGAATATTTGGATATGCAAATATTCTAATATTAAGCCATTAGCCTTAACTATTTTCTATGACAAACAATGCCTATGGGAATAAACTTAAAAATGTTTAATGAAATTACTTTTTTTAAAAGATGGGGTTTCCCCATGTTGGTCAGGTTGGTCTTGAACTCCCAACCTCAGGTGATCCGCCGACCTTGGCCTCCAAAGTGCTTGGATTACAGGTGTGAGCCACCACACCGGGCCCAAAATTACTTCTTATTTCATTCACTGCCAACACCATTTCTAGGACTCTCACTTTTTCTTTGTGAATTAATTCATTAGCCATTAAAGTGATTTGGCATGTGGTTTCTCTCTCCCACTGTCTTTAATGAATATTTTCTCACTATTCTTTTGTCATATGCTACTCTTCTGCATATGATCTACCTCATCTAGACTAAACTCTTTTGTTTCCCTTTCAACATCATCTTTGCCTCTTACAAGCTGTATAATCTTAGGGAGGTATATAGAGCTTTTTGTGTTTCCAGTTACTTAATCTGTAAAATAAGATTTAAAGTAATGCCTCCCATTGTGATAAATTAAAGATGCATTATTGTAAACTAGAGAGCAACCACTAACAAAGGTAAATGAAGATGAGTGGCTAGTGGACATAAAATAGAACCCCAATACTTTAAATTAAGCCAGGTAAAGAAGAAAAAGAAACACAAAAGAGAAGAATAAAGAAAAAACAATTAGCAATAAGACAAATTTAAAACTAAGAAAGTCATTAATTATATTAAATATAAACTATATATGAACATGATTGTACAATTGCAACCCAAAAGTGCTGCTGGGAATTTTTCCAGATATTTAACTATTGGGACTGGGGCAAAGTAACCACAATACAGCAACAACCCTAGTATGAGACAATTAAACGTGGAATATCTCCATGTGAGCTAATATATTGCATAAACTTTGAGTGTTAAAATTACATATCCTTTTCAATTAATTGCGTGTTCATAACAGAGCTGTCTTTTAAAGCACTGATCCTAACAGAGGCATGATAGAAAATCACTAGCAAAACAGACCCCAAACTGAAAAATGTAAGTGTTCCCCCTAGAAATACCATAAAACAAATATCAAACATGCACTGTTACCTTAAAAAAAAAAAGTATTTCAAAGAAACGTGAATTTAGTCCTGTCAAATATATTTTAATGCATTCATCATTGGCAAATACATTTTCAGTTCCTATGATGTGTCAGGCACTGTAGTTACCTAATAAGAAATAGTGATATGATAGACACAGTTCCTGCCTTCAAAGCACTTATAGTTGACTAAGATAAATAATTATATGAACAATTATAAATAGTTAGTTAATGGCCATGAAGTATGTGGTGCAATGGGAATCACCGTCATGGATTTTAGAAGTCAGTGAAGGCTTCCTGGAAAAAGAAATATTTAAAGAGCAAAGAAGATTAGAAGTTGATTAGGCAGAGTGGAAAGAAGGTTAGGAAAAGCGTTTCTCATAAGAGGATGCATCAGGTGCTCAAAGACCCTAGGCCAGAAGAAAGAATCAATCTTTCAGGAATGGAAAGCATGTCAGAGAGAAGAGAAGCAAAACTGGACGAAAAGGCGGATAAGCAAATTTGTGAATATGTAGTCATGCCTGTTCCTGAAGTAGGTCATAAGCATCATGAAAGCAGGGACCTCATAGCCTCCAAGCACCAAAAGAATAGTGACTGTATTATGTTTTATTTATTATTATATTTTCAGCTTCAATACAGTGCTTTGGTATATAGTAATAACTCAAAAAACATTTGTCTTTTGAAAGAGTTACTGCTATATCAAAAAAGCCGTTTACAAGGAAACTTATTAATGTCCAGTAGGTGCACTTAAAAAGCACAAGTCTATTGAAGTTCAACTAGTCATCAAACTGACAAGTGGCATAAAACTGAAGCTGAAGTTCTGTTTACACATTTGTAAACACATCTCTAAATATAACGCACTGCCTTGATTTAAAGCCTCTGTGTGCTTACATTCACAAAAAAGATTCTCTTGATCCTAGCCCAGGAAGAAAACTGAAGAGGCCATTCTATGAATGCTTAAGTCCAATCTTTCTTCTGGAGAATCTT
>NW_016107439.1:5931606-5957460 GCF_001604975.1 Cebus imitator | reverse complement strand
GACTCACCGCAACCTCCACCTCCAAGTTCAAGCAATTATCTTGCCTCAGCCCCCCAAGTAGCTGGGATTATAGGCATGCACCACCATACCTGGGTAATTTTCGTATTTTTAATAGAGACGGGGTTTCATCATGTTGGTGAGGCTGGTCTTGAACTCCTGACCTCAGGTGATCTGCCCACCTTTGCCTCCCAAAGTGCTAGGATTACCGGCATGAGCCACCGCACCTGGCTGAGAGTCCGTTTTTTCTGAGTACAAGTCAGTTTTACCTAACGTAGCCATTGCTGTAAGTTGTATTAGGTTGGTGCAAAAATAATTGCTGTTTTTGCTGTTAAAAATAATGGGCAAAATTGCAATAATTTTGCATCAACCTAATATCATTGTCATTCCCTGCAATGCCAGGGAGGAAGTGGGCATATTGGCCAGACTTGGAATGTAGGAAATATTCAATGATTTCAAATGAATTATGCAATGTTATGATACGGTGAAAGAACCAATACCCGGGGTCTTATGGCCCACTTTATATTTCTATTCTGCTACCAACTTTCCATGAATTTGTGCAAATTACTGAACACTTAAATGAGGTTGATGATCAAAAATGATTTAAGAACTGTGTTTCTTTCTAATTGACAAGTACAATATCAGAGAACCATTACACATTTATATGGAAGAGCAAAATAATACTTTTCATAGCTCCTAGAATCAGAATTTGCTATTAATGTAAAATTTTTCCTTTTTAATTACAATTTGAAATTTAATTTGACAATCTGTTGACTACTGCTTCAGAAAGAAAGGTAGCTTAATGAATTTTCAGGTTTTTTTTAAACTTAGGTTTATTTTATTTGTGGTGATTTATTAAATCATTTATTTATTGTATATTTGTGGTGATATTGAAAAAATAAAAATCAATTCATAACACACTGTATTGGGCTCATTTCACTAGGAAGCATTATTTAGATTGAATTTCTCTCCTTTATTTTACAGTTTTGTTTTCATTTTCTTGTTCAAAACATCAATCACTGTTTATGTTGTATGCTTTCTTATTTTTCTATTGATGTGGTATGGTATTTCTATTCTAGAGGTACCATAATCATATGGGTTCTCACCTTAGAATTACTGTTAAAAGTCTTCAGTGCCCTTGGGTTTGTTTAGAATCTCTGAAGAATTTTTTTTTTTTTTGGTTTGTATTGCAATCACTTTAAAAAAGTTTTTTAGAAGAGAGGTTTTGTTTTTGCTTTGGTTTTTAGTTCAAGATGGCACCTGAGTTCACTCAGTTATGTTCTCCACTTTTGAAGAATCGGTTAAAATAAACTTTATAAGGTACATTTTTAATGCAGTGAAAAAAAGGACCAAGTGTGGAATACTCAACTGGAAATAACACATACTGGAAATGCTCAAAAAATTTCTGGAACGAACGGAAATAGGTGGGTATTTGATGAAGCTGGAAGTGAATAGTCACAATCTAGAATGTGCTCAAAGAGCCTTGCTACAAAATAGTAAAACAGTGTGCCTGCCAGACCCAGAGAGTCTCCAACGCAATCATGAGACATATCTAGAAATCCTTCAGAACACATCCCATCTTGCCTTGCATTCTTGGTTCCTCTGCTTACAGCATACTTCCCTTGAATGTCTTCATGTCTTTCCTCATTTTGTTTAAATCCCTGCTCAAATGCTACTCTACCAAAGAGTTATCCCTGAAACAATCTATCTAAACAAAACTCTCTCTCTTCTTTCTTTGAAATCCATCAATCTGTATCTATTCTACTATGCCTTAATTTTCTTCATGATATGCAGCATACTATGTTTTTATGTTTTAATTTGTTCAATGTCTCTTGCAAGAGAAAGTAACCTTCACAAGAGCATTAAATGTATCTGTTTTGTTAACCTCTATAGTTTCTAGCATCTTGAGCACAGCCTGGAATACTCAAACTACATAAATTCGTAGATTGACTCAGTGAATGATTGAAATGTGGATTGAAACTTATGTATGTGATCTTCACTCCATCTTCATACTTCCCCATTACAATATTTAAAATATCTAGTCAGATATTCACCCCTTGTTTGTCAGTGTGGGGAAACAGAATACTCTAAATAATTAATAAAGGATCAAAGCAAACTGTAGCAATTAGTGTATATGTTGATGCTTTGGGTGTGTGAAGGTTTCTCAATATAGTGGCTTCATTCCCATCAATTCCCCTATGTGTGCAAAGTTCCAGTCACCTTATTTATTATTTTATTCTTAAACATAAAAATTAATCAAGAATAGCTGTATAATCAAAGAAAGCATGTGGTATAACAAGGGGAAAGCAGGACAGATAGGAAAAGCTTAACCTAGAAAAGTCACAGAATTTTTTAAAAAGAAGTATTATATTTTAAATAAAACCTAATTCATATGCTTAGAAAGGTTTGAGAAGATATTGCATCCCAAAGCTAAAGTTAGATTCTAGAAAGAAGGGACAAAAACAATAGAAAGCCCCTAAAATTAAAAATATGATAGCTGAAATTCAAAAAAAAGATAAAGTCAAGGAAATTTTCCACAGTATGGTTGAGAGACAGAGCATAAGAGGAAAAGCATACTAGTTTAAGAAGTCCAAGATTCAGTTATAGGGTTACAGAAAGAGAAAATGAAGGAGAATAAATTCTCAATAAAGTGACTAAATAATATTTCCTAGAAAAGAGGAAAAGCATAATCTTTAAATTCAAATAATCTGCTAAATATAATGAAGACTAAATGACCAAAATAACACACATAGGAGCATCACTGTGAAACTGCAGAACATTAAAGATGAAAAGAAATATCCTTTTTGTATTTGGAAAATCATAATAAACTTTTTTTTGCATTTCTTTTACTTAAATTTTATTTTAGGTTTGGGGGTACATGTGAAGGTTTGCTATATTGAAAAAAAATGTGTCATGGGGATTGTTGTAGGAATATGTACTGTTACATCACCCAGGTATTAAGCTCAGTACCCAATCATTATCTTTTCTGCTCCTCTCCCTCCTCCCACAGTCCCTCCTCAAGTAGGCCCCAGGGTCTGTTGTTTCCTTCTTTGTGATCATAAATTTTTATCATTTAGCTCTCATTGGTAAGTGAGAACATGTGATACTTGGTTTTTTGTTCCTACATTAGTTTACTAAGGATGATGGCCTCCAGCTCCATCCATGTTCCTGCAAAAAACATGCTCTAGTTCTTTTTTATGGCTGCATAATACTCCATGGTGTATATGTATCACATTTTCTTTATCCAGTCTGCCATTGATTGGCATTTAGGTTGATTCCATGTCTTTTCTTTTGCGAATAGTGCTGCAATGGACATATGTGTGCATGTGTCTTTATACTGGAATGTTTTATAATTTCATTGAGTATATAAGCAGAAATGGTAATGTTGATTTAAATGGTAGTTTGGCTTTTAGCTCTTTGAGGAATCACCATACTACTTTCCACAATAGTTGAAATAACTTACACTCCCACCAAAAGTGTACAAGGATTCTCTTCTGTCCTCAACCTCAATAGCATCAGTTACTTTTTGCCTTTTTAGTAATAGCCATTCTGACTGGTATATGACGGTTTTGATTTACATTTCTCTAATGATCAGTGATATTGAGCTTTTTTCATATGCTTGTTGACTGCAGGTATGTCTGTTGTTGAGAAGTGTCTATTCATGTTCTTTGCCCACTTTTTAATGGGGTTGTTTTTCTCTTGTAAATTTGTTTAAACTTTTTATAGACACTGGATTGTAGACCTTTGTCAGATGTATAGTTGGCAAACATTTTCTCCCATTCTGTAGGCTGTCTGTTTACTCTGTTGATAGTTTCTCTGACTGTGCCAAAGCTCTTAAATTTTGTTAGATCCCATTTGTCAATTTTTGCTTTTGTTGCAATTGCCTTTGGTGTTTTTGTCATGAAATTTTGCTCATCCCTAGGTCCAAGATGGTATTGCCTAGGTTATCTTCCAGGGTTTTTATAGTTTGGGACTTTACATTTAAGTCTTCAATCCATTTTGAGCTGATTTTTGTATATGTTTTAAGGAAAAGGTCCAGCTTCAATCTTCTGTCTATAGCACCATTTACTGAATAGGGATGTAAATTTTTGTCAGCATTGTCAAAGATCAGACGGTTATAGATGTTTGGCCTTATTTCTGGGCTCTCTATTCTGTTCCATTGGTCTATGTGCCTGCTTTGGTACCAGTATCATGCTGTTTTGGTTACTGCAGCCCTGAAGTTGGGTAATGTGATTCCTCCAGCTTTGTTCTTTTTGTTTAGGATTGCCTTGCCAGTATACAAATGGCCAATAAACATATGAAAAGTGCTCAACATCACTAATGATTAGGGCAATGCATATCAAAACCACAAGGTGATACCACCTTACTCCTTCAAGAAGGGCCATAATCAAAAAATAAAAAAGCAGTAAATGCTGGCATGAATATGATGATCAGGGAACACTTCTACACTGCTGGTGGGAATATAAGCTAGTACAACCACTATGGAAAACACTGTAGAGATTCCTTAAAGAACTAAAAGTAGGACCCCACCATTTGATCCAGCAATCCCATTACTGGGTATCTACCCAGAGGAAAAGAAGTCATACGAAAAAGACATTTGCACATGCACATTTATAACAGCACAATTCGCAACTGCAAAATTGTGGAACCAGCCCAAATTCTCGTCAATCAATGAGTGGATAAAGAAACTATGGTATGTATACATATATCTATACACACACACACACACACACACACATAATTGCATCCTCTATTTACTATTCCATCATGTATATATGTATATACGGAATTTATAAATGAATTGAATATAAAATGAAATGAATTAATGGCACTTGCTGTGACCTGAATGAGATTGGAGACTACTATTCTAAATGAAGTAAATCAGGAATGGAAAATCAAACACTGTTTGATCGCACTGATATGTGGGAGCTAAGCTATGAGGAAACAAAGGCATAAGAATGATACAATGAATTTTGGGGACTTGCGGGGAAATATGGGAGGTGGATAAGGGATAAAAGACTATAAATACGATACAGTATATACTGCTCGGTTGATGAGTGCACCAAAAATCGCACAGATCACCACTAAAGAACTTACTCATGTAACCGAATACCACGTGTACCCCAATAATCTATGGAAAAAAAATGCAGAGACCTTTTCATCAAGTACTGGAATACTAGAGTAAGGTAGCATCCTTTTAAATATATAAAGAAAAATTTTTATAAATAAAATGGCATATATTTATGTAGCTTCGTATTTCGATATAGTTCAAACTCAAATAAAAGTTGCCTATTTCCTCAATTGTTTGCTCTCTCTTCACACACATACACACACATACACACATACATTTTTTTCTGAACCATTTGAGAATAAATTGCAAATGCTCTCTTTTCCCCTAAATACTTTAGTGTATATTTTCTAAAACAAAGACATTTCTTTACATAATTACAGTACAATTATCAAAATCAGAAAATTTAACATTGACCCATTGCTATTATTTATTCAAAATTTCATATTCAGATATCCTCAATATCCCAATAATGTCTTTCATAGCTAGCTATATTTTTCTCCACCCAGTATGTAATTCAGGATGACACATTGCTGCAGTGATCTTATCTCTTTAACATAGAACAGTTCATCAGTCTTCCTTTGTCTTTCATGACCTTAACATTTTTAAGAGACAGGCAAGCTATTTTATAGACCATCTTCCCATTTGAGTTAGTTTGATGTTTCCTCATGATTAGATTCAGGTTATGTGTTTTTGGCAGGGATATCACAGAAATAATGCTGTCTTCTCATTGCATCCCATTTGAAGGTACGTGACGTCAGTTGTTCCATTACTGATGATATGCTCTTTGATCATTTGGGTAATGTGGAGGATTCTAGGTTTCTTTGTTATAAATTATAATTTTTCTTTCCACAATTACTTAGGAATTCTTGACACCATGTAAATATCCTGTTCCCCATCAAATTTTCATTCACTAGTTTAGTTTGTAAATATGGCATTTTACAGGTTAAGAAGTAAAAAGAAAGTTTGGGAAAATAATAATCTTTCATCTTTATCTCAGTATTTAAGAACTTTCAGGCAGTATCTTACTACTTCAAAATGATTAGAGGGAGACTTAAAACTATTGATGTTGATTTCATACATGCATTGCTATTTATAATTTTTAAAAAGTCTTTTCTTCTAGGCTTCCATTTAGTAATTTAAGACATTGTTACCAGAAGGTTGGTAATTAGTTGTCTCTAGTCATACTCCACTGAATAATTACCAAGCCAAAAATAAAGGTTGTGCAACAGTTTTTATTTGTACTTTGAAAAAAATTAGCACTATTTATCCCATCAGTAAAAATGCTGGATAATTTCACCCTCTACTAATAATTGGGGAGAGAAGTATATCACATAAAACATAAATAAAACCACCCATAACTAGCTTATTTGAGAAAACACAAGAAAACCAAATAATATATTGATGTCACTTGTCATAAGGTTTAGAAAATCACTAACAATTAGAAATGAAATAAAAATTTCATATATTAATGACAGGAAAATGATAGTTGCCCTTAAGAAATAATGTCAATAAAAATTCAAAAATTGATTTACTTTGCATAAACAATTAGATTCTTTTAATAGGTAAATATCTATAAACTTGAAACTATTATCAATAATAAAGAATCATCTGTCAAATTTCTAGATGTGTGGTGGACATTCCTAGAAATTTGAGTTTAAGTAATGATAAAGATGAAAGCATTTGTTTTTGCAATGTATAGCACAATATGTAGAAAAGGACAGAAAGGGACATTAGCAAAAAGTACTGGCTGGATGTGCAAGGAAGGACAAGTAGGACTTTAATATGTACAAATGTAATGAGTAGGTTGGGCGCAATGGCTCAGGCCTCTGATCCCAGAATTTTGGGAGACTGAGGTGGGAAGATCATCTGGAGTCAGTAGTTTGAGACCAGCCTGGGCAACATAGTGACACCTCATCACTACCAAATAAAATAAAATAAGCTAGGTGTAGTGGCATGTGCCTGTGTTCCAGATACTCAGAAGTCTCACTTGATCCCAAGAGTTCAGGATTTCAAGGCTGCAGTGAGTTATGATCATGCCACTGTACTGCAGCTTGGGCAACAGAGCAAGATTCTGTCTCGGGAAAAAAAAATGTAATGAGTAGAGGATAAAGTAGTAAAATATTTTCTTCCTGGAAAATCTGGAGCATGACTTGGATATTTCTTAATGATAACGGTGAGATGCCAGTTTTAGGGAGAAGCTGTTGAGTTTCATTTTATCATGGTAAGCTTTAGGAATTGGCAACACGTTTATGTGGAGATAGGCTACCAGCAGTTTGATAAGAGGATACAGAGATCAGTGCTATTGACACTGAGTCATCCTACATGCAGATGAAGCTATGGCAGCCCACATTATTTTCAGGGAAAGGAGAGACAAAAAGAAGGCACAGCACCAGGGATTCTACTTTTGGCACAATTCAGTCAAACTGTGCCAAAAGAAGGGACACCACTGTAGACATTTTAGTGGTTGAAAGAGAAAGGAGTAAAGATGCCATTCTCAAATATTATGTCATCAAAGTCTTAATGATTCTCCCTTCTTATTTTCTCTTCAATCTGTCTCTTCGATCCATCCTTACTTCCTATTCCTTAGTGCAGGCCTGCATTATTTCCTGCATCAGTCAACCAGAGGTCTCTCTGTCTCTATTTTCTTTCACCTTTCTCTCTCAATCCACTTTTGGCACTGTTTTCAGAGTGATCTTTATAAAATCCGTTCAAAGCACTTTCCTAATTAAAACTCTTTAGTGGCTCCTTCATGTCATTAAATTAAAAATCTAAGTTATAATACAGACATATTTACTATTTGAAATTCTCAAATCCCCTGTGGTATGGAACACATTTGACCCTTCTAAAAATACTACATGCTTTGGCTGTAATAGCTTCTTCCTCATCTAGATAATGCCTACTCATCCTGAAAGACTTAGGTTGAATACCGTTTTTTCTCTTTTTTTTTTTTTTTTTTTTTTTTTTTTTTTTTTTTTTTTTTTTTTTTTTTTTTTTTTTTTTTTTCTGAGACAGGGTCTTACTCTATCACTCAGGCTGTAGTGCAGTGGCACAATCATAGCTAACTGCAGCCTTGAACTCCTGAACTCAAGTGATCCTCCCTCCTCAGCCTCCAGAGTAGCTGGGACTACAGGCAAGTGCCACCACTCTAGGCTAATTTTGTTGTGTTTTTGTTTGTTTGTTTGTTTGTAGAGATGAGGTCTCCTTGTGTTGCTCAGGTTGATCTAGAGCTCCAGCCTCTGTCTTCAAGAGCGCTGGGATTACAGGCATAGCGGCCTTGAATACCACTTCTAAGATGATTTTCCCTTCCCTGGAACAGTTGCCCTTCTTTCATTTTATATTACAGTTGGGGCTTTGCTCTCTCACGCCTTCTCTGTTACATCAAGATTACATTGAGTGACTTGCACAGCCTATAAAATAATGGTAACTGCTGTTTCCATGAAAGAGAAAAACATGAATGAAAACAATTCTGGGAGGCTTAAGAAACAGGGGGATGTCTGTTACAAAGAGGAAAAAAAAACTTATAAAAATAAAGAATGAACGAAATAACTGCTGAATTTGTCTAGAAGATTAAGGAAGACCATAACAGCTTAACTGAAACTGTTGATTTACAGACTCTAGGGAAATAAAAAAGTGAATAGAACTCACTGTAATTATATTGTTCCTTCAGAAAACCTCCCTGTTTAATTCACAGATGCTTCTATACTTTCAATACATTGTAGTCTCTGGGAACCCACATAGTAATCACATAGGTAGGCACAGACCCAGATATGCATACTTTATCTCTTGAAACTAAAACACTACATTTGTTGTATATCTATCCTTTAATTTTATTATATAATTAAAAACTAGCAAAATACATTTAGTGTCTATACAAGCTTATTAAGGACAATGTCATTATAAGAAAGACTACAGTTTGGAAGGCAAGATTTTCAACTTATATTTTTCCAAAAATCAAGCACCTGCAAAGAAGTAACAAAATAATTGTACAAAGAGAGACGAGAAGACTAGGACTGACCTTGCCGATATGAAATTGTGAAAAGGGGGCTATAGAGGGGTAACCTGCCCTGAACATTGATTTATAACCAAGTCCTTCCCTAAAAAAGGCCTAAAGACTCAAAAGTTGATAAATCATCCCTAACCATCCTCTAGAAAGTTGAGGAAAGGAGAGGCTTGGGATGGGTATCAGGAAGTGAAGTTGAAAGTGTGGGTTAACCAAGGATCAGAGCTACAGAAGAAGGAACAGCAGGAAAGAGGGATCTGGAGGTGATCTGATGAGTGAGGAACACCAGAGATCAGCATGATATCCCATGTCAGTCCTCTGCTGGGCTTCTGGCATGTTGGTGTGTGAGCTGAACAGACCATTTAAAGGACTGAGGACAGAACAGACAGGTGATAAAATACCTCAAGTAAAATTTTAGCAATATTAGTGTTTGCCAAATGGAATCAAATGCTATATTTATCATTGTTAACCAGGCTGTCCACCTAATACAGATGTTCATGTCCTGTTTGGATACATAAAGAGAGTACAATCTGTTGGAAGTAGCTAAGAAGATGATTTTCTCTTTAGTTTAAATTATATCTCATTTACGATTACACAAAATTCATTGCTGATAACAAGCAACTGCAACATTTATATCCCACTTCCAAAAACATAGGTAAATATGAATCAGAGTATCTACCAAATTCTTGTCAAATATTCTTACTTAATGACAAGAATTTAAGATATTTGGTTATGTGACCTATTTTCTTGTAAATTCAACTAACATTTGGACCACATACTAATACAAATAAATTAAATCATATTGAGCTTTAGGGAACTTTTTAAGCAAATTTAATTCAATTTATTTCCATCAAATATATGTATATATAAACAAAGGAATGCAAAAACTATTGTGATCCAAATAGAAATGTTCTACAGAAATAGAAATATTCATGTATACCCATGCAGTTTTAATTAAATGGACTATTTTCATTGCACTGAGGTCAAGTTGTCCAGAAGAAGTATTGAAAGGTTCCTGTAACATAGCAGTGTTTGGTTAATATGTATTCAAGATTGTATGGATGGCAAGTTAAATTCACCACTGATTCTCCATGAAGCAAAAAATTGATGGGACCCTATGGTCTTCAGTTCTTAAGACAATCCCTGCTGGGCATTTAGGGAAGTAGTAAATTTGCTCATGTAGGCTCATTGTAGATGTCTCAGAAGTGAAAGAGAGGAGAGTACGTTTATTAACCTGAAATCAATTTGGAACCAATGTCTTGAACGTGGCTTTTATTGATTCGTATCATAAAATATTGAGCCAATTCAGCTTGACCTATATAGTTGATATACAGGTATTTGTCCAGAACCCCTTGTTCTAAGACAATCACTCACCCCTTTCCCTCAGCAATCTTGTTCAGTCTATGCAGTTCTGATGGGGGTTGACACTACCCCTCAGTCCCAAGGCTGAGTATGTCCTGAGTCTGACCAATCTGAATTCTTTATCAACCTGGCGAGAGTGACTGTTTGACACCTAAGCATGTCATGAAAGCTAGACCAGTGAGAGTCTTCCTGGGGAATGTTACCACAACTCTCAAGAAAAACAAATGTGCTCTTCTTTGCAAGATGTTATAAAGAAATCATATTTTTGGTGCTGCCTTTCACGTACCTTTCAAGCATGTGAAGCTAGGTCTGTAAGTACCCACATTGTAACCATATGCATAACCATAGACCCTGAAAATGAAGACAGATGAGCAAAACTGTAAGACTGAGCAAGGCAGAATTCTGATGCCATTTGATACCTGGGTCTAGCTAATGCTGAAATGAGAAAGAGACTCCTCTTGGTCCTCCCAGTTATTAGAGTGGGTGAATTTTCTAATACATTTAAATTAGTTTAAGTTGGATTTTTGCCATTGAAATTTTTAAAGCCTGATTAATTCACCCTTATTTAAGCCATTTGCTTAAATAAATGGCTTCCAAACATTTGAGATAAAAGTGTAACTGTAATAATTGAAAGAACAGCCTCCTTGTATTCTACTTCTTACACATTCCAACCATTTCTACACCAACTTCACCTCCTTGTAGATCTTGTTTCTCTACCAAGGATAGATTAACTTTAGATAAATGTATCAAGACTGTGAATGTATCACTCTCCCAACAGACTGAATCATTCATGCAGAGCTAGGTGTGTATCATTGGAAAGGGCAGTCTTAGAGACTGGGATGCCTCTAAAACAGTTCCCAAGAGTATGTAAACACACCATCTCTCATATTCCTTGGACCTCAACAAAGCATACACAAAAACAAAGGCCTCCAGACAATGGTCTGGATTGGTTGTAGGGTCCATATCCTCTCAGTCCTTTTGCTTTTAACTCACCAGCAACTTATAAAGTTACAATATTTATTCACCTCTATTTATCCACCTCAGGACAGATAAAGAAGCTGTATATCGATTCACATTAGGTACTGACATTTTGAAATCATAATGGTGAGAAGGTGAAAATATCTAGGCCTCAAGCCTTCCATTTGCATCCCTGGAGAACCTGACAAAATGCAGACTCCACGATCTTCTTCTTTCCTTACTAGATCAGAGAATGAGGACTAGGTCTAGAAATTTCCGTTTTTAACTAGATCCCCAAGTGGCTTAAGCCAGCTTGAAATTGACGGATTGAAACCAGTATGTAATGTTAACCACTAACTGAGATAAATTTATGTTAGCTAATTCTAAATTCTCTACTGTAGTGTTCTCAAACTTTAATGTAAATATGAGTCACCTGGATCTTATTAAAATGAAAATTCAGTAGGCTTAGAGTGGGGCCCGAGAATTTGCATTTCCAATGAACTCCCAAGCTGTGTTGATGTTGTAGGTCCATGGACCACACTTTTAATTGAAAGGTTCTACAGCATTTCACAAAGAATATGAAAGTCACAACAAAAGTACATATAATTTAAAACTTTAAGTAAATAGTAAATCTGGTCTATGGAGAAATGAAGATAGAACAGCAGAGGTAAGAGTATCAGATGGAAACACAGGTTGTGTGACACTATAGAATTGTGGAAGAAGACTGCAAGTTAATATTTCTGGTAACTAAATTAAATTAAATTAAATTAAAGCTCACATACACACAGACGCAAAAACACACAAGATTCCCAAGCCTAAAGGCAAAGCAAAACTTAAGAAGAAGCAGAAATCCTGTGAACATTGTGAGATATATTTATATAATATATAATTTTATAATATAAAACATTTTATCTGCCTTTTTCATACATAATTTCTCATATCAGGTTTGAGAGTATAATAAGGAAATGTAATCAAGAAAGTCTAGTTCTATTGAAGCCAAACATTTCTGGTCAAAATATACAATTCTCTGATGACTTTGCTTGGTACGGATATGAAATTTATAATAGCCAGAGAAAAGCATATGAATGCCTTCCAAGTAGGTTAGATAGTAGGGAGATCTAGAAAATTCCAAAAGAGCTCTTAAACAATTTTTTTGTATCTTGGAAAAGAGGACTGGATTGTCTTGGCAGTGATTCCATTTGCCAGGTATGAGGTAAAAATAGTATCTTGGCAGTGAAATGCAAAGCACAGTGGGCAATCAGATCACACAAACCATGAGCTACTTAGCTATGACATTCCATATTTCCTACTACTTTTTTTTCTTAACTCCCACCATGAGAAAGCGTCCTTTCCTCTTCCTGTACTTTGGAACATGTATACCTTAACCATTATTTCTTTGCTCTTTCCTGTAAAATTAAGAGATTTTTTGTTTCTAAAAGACCAGAACCAACTTAAGCAAGCTTATCAAAAAAAAAAAAAAAAAAAAAAAAAGGATATTTCCCATATGGATAGAAAGACATATGCGAATTTAAAATACTTGACAACTCTCAAATTACAATCTTCTTGCCAGTTTCTTATATATTTCTTCAATTATTGAATGGAAAATATTTTGTCTACAATCCCTCAGAGTTGTTTGTGAGAAATGTATTTAAAATATCAAAATTTACTACAATGGCCCTAAGATCAGAACGTAGAAAATGTTTCAATACAAAACTAATACAGGATGGGTACCCAACAATTTGAGCACACAACAGGTTTTTTTTTAAAAAAAGCTAACATTGCTCTATTAGCATATTCAGCTATATTCTCCTCCTATATAAGGATGTCATATAATAACTGAGGCTAGGCCTGTATTGGACCTCAGGAAAGAGATTACAACCTGGAACTAAAATTCCATCAGAACTTCTCCATTGTTGTTCCCATCCATCAACTGCTTCATTCTTCTCTCTATAAAGTTTAGCTTCTTAGTCTGCATGACAAGTAGCTTATGCACATGCCCCAGCACTCAAGTTAAAATTTCCCACAGAATTATAATTTCTTTATTGAAATTTAGAATTTCTAGGAGAAGGTGGCTAGTTATCTCCACTTAAGTCAGATATTTTCTCTGCGTCTTATCAACCATGGCTAGGGGTGGAATTATTTACATTTTGTAAATAAGTAGTCATTATGCACATTGTATTTCATGGACTATGAAATTCATTTCTTGCCTTATTTTTATTTGCCCTTTTCATCTTGACTCATTCACATAACTGTATTATTTTATGAAGTTGTATGTCTTTTTTAATTTTTCTGAAGCTTGCGATCATTTCTCAGAAATACTTGATATCTTTATTAATTACATTTAAGCTAGCACCAGAGAGCTTAGCTTTTAGATACTCAACTTATTCTCTAGAGATTCATGCTACTCATTAACTTAAAGGTAAATCCAGGTAGATATAAGTATCTATTGCACAAAACATAATTTCAAGACCATATGTTAATAAGTGGCTAGCCCTGTAAGGATGGCTTGAGCCAAAATCTTGGCTAATACAGAAGAGACTCTATCAGCATGCCCCCCTTGAAATGGCTGTTTTGTTTGCCTGGGTCATGTACTAATTCAGAAGATATTTCTCGAGAGTAATACCTATGAGCCAACCATCAGTTAGATGCTAGGAAGCACCAGTGAATAAAATACAATTCCATCCCTAAGGAAGCCTACACTACAGAGGGAAGACGTTAAATAAATAATTGCAATAAATGTAATAAATGCTAAAATTAAGGTAAGTTGAGGGTGCACTAAAAGTGTCTCTTGTATTGTGGGGTAAAGGAATTATTCCAGATGAAAGGACACCAAAATTCATATCATTGATTTAAGACTAAACAAGAGTTGGAGAGGAGGCACAGGTAGAGAGTTCAAGCAGGTTTGGGGCAAACAGAAAGACAAGTAGAAATGCCAAAGTATGTATTCTGAAAGTCATTATACGAGAGTCTGAGAGAATGCTTATGAAGAACATTGTCCTTTCAATAAATGACAAATAAGATTTTATGGCTATAGAAGAGAGTTCAAGATAGGGAGAGAAATGAGGGATGCCACTGGGCATATAAATAGATCATAAATGGTCTGAAAAAGCATGTAGACAAATTTGAATTTAATCCTGAGAGCCATGGGGAGCCATTTAAGCAAAATAGCGACATTATCAGATTCTTGTTTTATAACATAATTAATCCAACCCGATGTGAAAAATGAGTTTGGAGGTGTAAGTGAATTGAAGGCAGACAAATTAGTTAGAATTATACAGTTATTAAGAAGAGAGTGCATTGTGGTCTAAACTAAGATCAGTAGGAGAGAGGGGGATACATCTGAATTGAATTTAGAAGCAATAAATGAAGGAAATTGGTAATGGATTGGATGTGGGAAGCATGGATAAAGGAAAAACAGACAAGACCCAGTAGGATGCCCAAGTAAATGCATGACTAAGATGTGCCTGGGATGTGAAAAGTAAATAATTCCCACTTGAACCAGTGATTTTCAGTATCCTTTTTAGCATTGTATGTATATTATAAAATAAACATGATTTTTCTTTATCAATCGCCTTCCACTGAAATTATTTCTGCAATCATATTCACCTGGTCCTCACACAAAAGATGATTTCTTTGACTGTCCTGCTTGGAGCTAACATTGTGGCTATATTTTTCATTATAATGAAATATGAAACTAATAATGAAACTAAAAACATGCTGTGAACTGCATTCAGAAAGTTTGTACCAGTACAGTTTGCAGCAGTATTCTGGTATGACTTTTCTATGATACTGTGGAATAAGAACAGGAAACTAAAATGCTTCCTCCACCTAGTGACTGGCAGGTCAGAACAAGAAGCTAAGAGTGTCATCAAAAAGGATTCCACATTTTCTCTATTTTAACATGCCACTGAGGGAGCAATGTCCTGCCAGCAGTGCTGACTTCAGGCACTTTGTAGATTGTATAAAATGTTCCTGCAGTTGTGGCCCTTATTTTTTTCTTTGTCTGTATTATTTTCCTTCCTTTTTAGGACATCCTGTCCCAAAATGTCAAGTGCTTCAGAGGATTCCTCTATCTCAATAGGAGGAACAGGCACACACACATACACACAAACACTGCTAGAGAAAGATTTTAAAGTAAACCACAGGGATAAAAGACTGAACATATTCATTTATTACTGTGGTTTCCCCTAGATTTCTAGAAATCATGTGGGTAGTGCGTGATGCATAGATGGAGAAATGTTTTGTAGGTGCTTCGTCATCCAACCCGACAAGCTATCACCTTTCTATGGCTGGCCCAGATTGACCCTGTACCTTGGTATTTCTATTTGCATATTCAAAAATAATATAGCATTCTCTTTTAGTCAGCACATTCTAAATATTCTGTTTAAACACTGGTTGGATGATTAATAATAATAAAAACAATAATAGATGAGCTCACATCTATTGAAATGCTTAATATATGTCAGGCCTCCTTTTTGTTCGTTTAACCTACCATGATTGCTCCTTCTGTATGGCCTGGAACTAGCTATTGTCTTTTTCTGGAATCTTACTGAGAAAATAGAGAAGTTTTCTGTCTTGTTTACTGTTGCATTCTTAGCACCTAAAACTATCTCTACTCCAAAATACGTGCTGAATAAGTGTTTCAAGTATACAAATAAATACTTTTCATTAATGGCATTTGATCGGTATTCATTTTTTCTCCTTGACTACACTGAAGGAAGGGGACATGATAAATTCCACATTCTGCATAGGACCAAAAATTCAAGAATCTAAATGCTAAGTATCAAACTGCTACTGATAAGGTTGACTGAGTGACTGATAATGTTTGTGAATATCCAAAAAATGTATTAAATTCAAAATAACAACTTTAGGAGGTGTGTTGTTTTCCTATGGTTGCCCTAATACATTATCACAAAGTGTCTTAAAACAAGAAATTTATTCCCTCTCAGTTTTAGAGGTTGCCGTGCTCCCTCTGAAGGCACTAGGGGAAAATCCTTCCCTGTCTTTTCTCGTTGTTCCAGACATTTCTCAGCTTCTGGCTTCTTAATTCTGATCTCGGCTTTTGTCTTTACATCACTTTCTCTTCTTTTCCCTTTGTTTCCCTGTGTATGTATGTCTCTTATAAGGACACTTGCCACTGGAGTTGGGGCCCACCTGAATAATGTAGAATATTCTTATCTCAAGATCTTTAACTTAATCACATCTGCAAAGTTCCTATTTCCAAATAAGATTACATTAACAAGTTCCAGAAATTATGACATAGGCATAGCTTTTCAGGGGCCACCAGTTAGTTCACTGATAGGAGGCCTCTTGTAAAAGAGCACGACTTGGGTTCAGGCAGACCCGGGTTCAAGACCAAGCTCAGACATTTGAAATAGTCCTTTTTAATCTCTCTTAGCTTTAGTCTTTGCATTGTTACACTAATTTAATGCATTTCTAAGAGGTCTATATAAAATAATGTATCTAAAGTGAATATCAAGCTGTCTGGTCCAAGATTATTTATCTTACATAATCAAAATTTTACACCAACTGATTTTAGAGAACTGCTATGTAGATTAGTGCCTGTATTCAACCATACTGCATCATGCACTTAAAAATGTGTTAATCAGATAGATCTCATATTAAGAGTTTACATCACAAAAACAAAACACAAAACAAACAAAATTTCAAAAGCACAGAAGAAAACTTTTGAAGGTGATAGATATGTCTATTTCCTTGATTGTTGTGGTTTTATGGGTATATGCAAACGTCCAAACCCATCAGATTGTATGCATTAAATATGTACAGTTTATTGCCCATCAGTTATATGTCAATAAAGTTGTCTTTAAAATTGTCTGGTCAATTGACAATGTCAAAATACTGTTAATCCCATTCTTCACTTTGCAAGCAGTTTCAGTGAAGGTACTTAACTAAGTTACTGCTCTTTCTTCTGTATACTGGCTGTAGCTCTTGCAGTGTTTTCATGGCTATTTCTCTTGTTGAAATCATATGAATCCTTTTACAATTGAATCTTGGAATCAAATTCACTGAGTAATATAATCTACAACTAAATACAACAAAAGCTTTTTAGAAATTAAAACTAGGTTTCTATTCTTAAGAGCTTCAAATCAATATTCATTTCATAATATCTGAAGACAGTTTAAAACAAAAAGAGTTGGCCTTCATTCCTTGATATTGTTGAATGGACCAAACTAAATGAATTATATGTCTTCTTGGACATTGTATTGTTTTTAAACTTTCCGTAAAATACCAGAGATGCTTGCCTCAAGTCCTTATTTTGACAATGCCAAGAATCTCACAAGATAGACTATACTAAGAGCAATATTAATTGAATATTAAACACTTTATTAAACACTTTAATAAATGGGTCATAATATAAAACTTTCAGACATGTTGAGCTTGAAAAAATACTTATGCGTATGCCAAATCAATTAACATAAGCTTGGGAGGAGGGTGACCACAACTTTACTGCTATAAATAAAATAAATTTGATATCTATTTTATATTAAATATATAGATGCTCCTTGACTTACAGTGGGACCACATCCTTATAAGCCTATAACAAATTGAAAATATTGTAAGTTGAAAGTGCACTTAACCTATCAAACATTATGACTCTACCTAGCTTGCCTTAAACATGCTCAGAACACTTGGCCTACTGTTGGGCAAAATCATCTGGCAACACAGTGCACTGCAGAGTATCAGTTTTTACCCTCATGGTTGTGTGGTTGACTAGGAGCTGTGGTTGGCTGCCTCTGCCTAGCAATGCAAAAGAACATCATGTGGCATATTTCTAGCCTGAGAAAAGATCAAAATTCAGAATTTGAAGTACAATTTTTGCTAAATATGTATCATTTACATATCATTGTAAAGTCAATAAATCATAAGTCAAAACATCATAATTCAGAGGCCTTCTGGTCTTCAAAAACTTATTTCAGTGTCATTAAGAAATTACTCATAGCACTGTCTGATCAATTCACCTATGCAAATATCTGATATTGTTAATGAATGCCTATTATATCCTGGATACTGTGCATGTCTTGGTAAAAAACAAACACTGTCTTCAGAGAAGTCATAGTTCTAGGAAAAGATACAAACACAAAACTGGAGAAATGCAATGCAGTATACTGTTTAATACTAAGATATAGGAATAGCATGGAGGGTGGACTAGGTAGCTCTCCCTGGAGTTCCAATGCCTAACAGAGTTCTTGGCACATAGTAGCTACTCAAAAAGACAGTTGGTAGATGAAGAAATTATTGCCTTGTATAACTGTCAAACGCTAGCCATGTCTAAATAATAAATATTGAGATCCTAAGGTAGGTACTCCCAGATTGTAAAGAAAGTAGATGTGTTCCCATTATTGTCGTTGATAAGATGTGGAAGAGTCTATAAAAACTGAAAACAGTTATAGCACCCACAGAGCTGGGCTTCACTGAAAACTAAGACCTGACTCAGGATCCAGCATTAACTCGAGAGAACCTCGTACACTGAAATAACTTTATTTCCTTTTTCTACCATGCAGGTGGCTCGGCTACTCATCTTTGCGTTATCTGGAAGCATTTCTGATTTCCAGCAGCTGCTGCTAGGCTTCTTTTGTTCCTACATAGCGCTTCCTCTCTGTGTGTCTTTGTTTCTGCTCCATGCTGCAAACTGTGCCATTTGTGTGTCTAACCTTCACATTCAAGAGGGAGTCTCTATCCAGTAGAACTGATAGATAATGAGCAGAAAGAATATTCTAGGCTAATGCATAGCCCCCTGCTCAGTCTATATAAATCCTTTCTCTATATCAGAGCATTGTGGCTAGCCTAAAAAAGTAATTTGACGAAAGTATGGTCCAATATGTACAAAAAATGTAGCTGCAGACATGTCATAACCTCAGAGGGGTCTTTCATATATTAATCACATAAGATATGTCTAGTGGTAATGTGAGAACAATGAAAACAAGCAACATCTTGCAGTATCCCTGAGTTATATTTGCAGTGGTAATAACTATTATTTGTTAAACACATAATTGTACACAAAGTGCCGTGCTAAGATCTGTATTACATTATTTAAATTTCTATTTAATGGATAAGGAAACTGAATCTCAAAGGGTTAAGTGACTTGGTGAAAGAATTAGTAATAGACAAAATTGGAATCTAATTTAGATCGATTTGACACCAAATCGTATACCCTCATCATGATACTATACTGTTACAGTTTCTAAAAGCACAGTACAGCAATGGATTTTAGGAAACCATCACAGCTAACAGTGTGTCATGCTTGCCTCAGAAACAGGGTAATCTTATACACAGAAAAAAAATGCAGCAGGTATGCCTGAGTGAGCAGGTAGTCAAGTGGGAAAAGATGTTGGAAAAGTAGGTTGAGCTAGATTATTGAAAACCTTTCTTGTCAAAGAAGAGTCCGGACTTCTTTTTTTGGACTTATGGCAGCTACAAGCAATTTCATTCTGCCAAGCAGCTCTTTCCTGGAATATAAATCAGTAAACCACACAAATGCTGCCCGTAGTGACTCCACACTAAACTACAGCACCATTTACATTCATGTGCAGTTGCAGTGTGGCAAGCCCACACGTATTTTCAAGTACTCTCTTGAAAATTGGGGCTTATGATTGCTGTCCAGAGTGTCTTCTTCAAATATTAAAATGCGAAGGGCACTGATTACACACACATGCGCAAACTTACACTCAAGAAAGAAAATGGAGAGATAGAGGGAGAGAGAGATTGTTCTGTGAGCACAAGGATTTATCTTTTATCTTGCAGAAGATAGGAACACGACATAGCATGCCTATTTATAGAGCTCTAAAAATGATTTCTAGTCAGGTAATCTTGCAAAATCAAGAAATGCATATATAAGATAATGAATATTTAAATGCAAAGGGAACTTCAGATACTTCTGAAACTAAGGTATTTTTCAGTGGCAACATTAGAAGGGGACTGACTCCAACAGGATGAGAATTGTTACCATAGCAACTCCCAGGCTGACTCATTCATAGATAACTCTTTAAACTTGTGACATGAGAGAAATTGCTTGAGGATTCTTAACACTGTACCAAAATACACACTGCTCCATGCAGATGAAAAAAAAAAAAAAAAACACATCAGCACAGCCTTTTTTTCCTTCCTAAAACTCTCCATTTCATTTCTATACAAGATGTATCTTGTCCTTCAGTTTCTCCCATCTTCAGAATAGGGAAATGGGCACAGACAGGGTGTGGATGAGTGGAGGGAACTCAAGCTGCTTTTCAAAAATAAAATTCTGCATCATGTTTGCAGATATCACTTTAGTGGCCACATCTTTGCTATCCTTGATTTCCACTCCTGTCTGAGCTTGGATTCAATTTTCAGTGTCTGCCAGAATTTACATATTTCAAAAACAAATATGCTGAGCCAGAATTAAGAAAGTAAAAAAGACAGGGGAACAAAAAGTGCCACAAAGCAAAGATAATAAAAGTCTCTCTCTTTTTCTCATCCTTTCTTTTTGTTCCCTCTCTCACCACCTTTTCCTCTTTTTGGTATTCGTGGTAATGTGTCTTTATACAGCAAAAATAAGAACAATTTTCAGGCATAAGTTCCCTTTGATGCAGTAGAAAGAAAGTATAAGAGGAAATTGATAAAATAGGAAATAACATTATAAATGTAGACAGAAACAGATTTTATAGGCTTAATGAAAGCATAGACATTGCTCATTTAGGATTCTGAAGAACCATTAGGGGAATACCAGGCCACTCTCAAATTAATTCCTCAGTAATAACATGAGAATTGATAGAAAAATCATCTCCATGAAACATTTATCCAAAAACATAGATTTCAGGACTGTCCAAGTTGTCCTGGTGGTAATTATGGACACTGAGCATAAGAATTATTGATCTAGGTAAATCTACTCATTTTACTAGACAAAATAACCCATTTTCTGGGATTTTTGTCTTGCCAAAGATCTAAAACTCACTTTTCTAGATCCTCAGGTTCATTCTCAGCAAACCGGGTTTTCTGCATGACTTTTCTCAAAGGCAATATTTTTAGAAAAAATTTTAAATAATATAAAACTTAGAATGTGACAAAATTGATACGTTTTAAATGCCCTAAAGGTAAATGTGTTAGAGCGTGACCACTCAGTTTAATTAGGAATTTGATTGGTTGAATGGCAATTTCTTTTTCTGGGCCACTTTTGTTGCTGATGCCTACCTTTGAAACATGTACTTCCCCTAGAGGCTGGATAAGGCACATTTAAAATGTATTTAAAAATAAAAATAAAATACATTTTAAATACATGAGATAATATAGTCTAAAAGTGAGTCTTACTCATTATTTACATCTTGCCCTTTACCATTTATGTCTCTACTTCAAGCACTTTAAATTAACATCCAATATTTCCTTACTTTAAATTCTGCTCTTCCTTGAGTACTTACATTCTTTTCTTCATTTCCCACATCCACAGCAACCAATTTAAGTCCGTTCTATTTCCTTTCCTTTTTTTTTTCTTTCCTCCTTCTCTCATACAACCTCATATTCCTCTGCCTCCATTCAGACTAACAGCATATTTCACCTCCACTGTAATTTTTAATTGTTTCTTAACTAGGATGTCTATCTTTGAATTTGTCTGATTCCAATCCATTTACTGATTCATTCAGCAAATAGTAACTTGGGCATCCACCAGATGGCAGGCCCTGTCCTCAACACTGAGGATGTAGCAAAAGAAATATGCCTTTGGAAAGTCCAGGATCTAGTGGAGGAATTAAAAGAGCACCCAGCTGATTTCCATACCTAGCGATACAGGCCATGATGACAGCATACTTTTGGAGCAGGTAGGAAGGGCCAAACCCAGACTTGCTGGCTCCTGACATGGGAGAAGAGGGTGTAGTTCCATTTCCAACCTCAGGCCTGTCCAATACAGGTTAGCCAGGCAAGGGCAAAGGGGCAATACAGGAGGAATGGGTGTTCCAAACCAAGAAGATTTTATAACAAGGCAAGAGGTTTGTTGGAGGAACCGAGATAAGCACCGGTGGGATAACAGAGTAAAAGAAACAGTCAAGAAGTGTGACTGCAGAGACAAGACAGAGACAGAGGAAGGTACTGTATGCCCTTAAAAAGTTTTGTTTTTATTCTTATAACATTGAGGAGCTACAACAAATTTAACCTTGGGAGCAACATGATCATATTTGCAATGTTTTAAAAATTGAAATCTCACTTTACCTGCCATATAACAAATGGATTAGGGAAGAGCAAGACTAGAAAGAGAAGCCTACTTAGGAGCTTATTATAGTAAATCAGGTGAGAAGTGATAAGACCAAACTAGATAGTAGCAAGTATAGACAGAATAAAGAGAAATTTTAATGAAATAGAAATGCCGGAAGAGAAAAAGAGTCAAGAAAAACTCTTAGGTTCTGGTTTGGTCAATGGAGTGTTTGATTGCACCATTCACTGAGAAAGGGGATGGAGATGGAGGACCAGATTGAAAAGTGGATGGGCATAATTCTATTTTGGGCCAGAGACTGTTCCTTTATTCAGCATTCTGTCAGCTTGGCGCTGGGTAATAGAAGTCAAGCACATCAGCCCCTTCTCTCCATCGGTTTATGCTCATCCTTTTATACTAGAGTCATCATGCACTCAAAATTTAAATTAAGAGATCTTTAGCCTCTAAGCACTTAATGATATTTGCCTTTTATCTTACTGTCACTTACAAATAATTTCTAGCAAGGTAAATATAGTTGCTACCATAACTAATGATTAATGAGGTTTTTACTCAGAAGTGGTAAAATACCTTGGCAGGCTTTTTAATGTGAAAGAATAATTATCAAAAGAAAATTGTTCCACACTCCGTACTCCTTAATGATTATTGTGGAACAAAAATATTGGCTTTTCCTTAGTTAACATCTGAAGAATTGTCCAGGGCAGTGATGAACGATTGATTGTATCTAGCGTCGACCACACACAGAGGAGAGCATGGCAGCAGCATTCATCAGCATCGCTGGCTGATGAAGGAGAATTTATGGATAAAACATCAGAGAAAATTGGAAGACCACCAGATAACTGAATGTTAATGATTAATTGGCAACCATAAAAAAGCAAGGCAGAAGTCAGCCTTGGGCAAGAGATAAAAGCTATGTCCTATGAGTAAAACCGTTTGTGCTTGTGGTACAGCTTTAAACTATTATTTGTTATGTGATACAGTGGGAAGAAATTTGCTCATAGAGTCAAAAAGATCAGGGTTCAAATCACAGCTGTGATATTTTTGACAATAATCACCTTGGGCATCCCTTAAACTCACAGTCTCACCTATCAAAGAAAGATATTAACTCCAACTTTATGTGGTGGTGTTGTATTGTTATAAACAATAAAGCATACAGAAAGCACCTAGTAAAGTGCTGAACATTTAGTTAAATGCTCAGAAATAGGCAGAAATTAATATTAAATATTTAGGGTCCAAAATTGATAACTTAGTCAAAGAGAATTAAAGTATGTATTAGGAACTGCATTGTTCTGTAACATATTTTAAGCTACCTGATTTTTCTTATTTATTAAATTATTGTTTTTAAAGCTTGTTAGGACTATTACATACAGTATTTCAGTTGATCATCCCAACAGTCTTGTTAGTAGTGTTCCTGCTCATCACACAATGAGTTTCAGACTAGTTGATAAATTTGCTCTATGATCACAGGACTAATAAGCAATGAGTCTTTAAATTAGATTCCAAATCTCTAAATTCCTAATGCCACATGTCATTATTATCCTGAATAATCTATTGATACCTCAGTTTGTTATCCCATGGCAGTAGTATGGAAGTTTCTTTCCTAGTTAGGTCTTCTGTAGCCTTAATTAGTTTAGATGTGTATATTTGATACACACCTCAGTTTTTCTCTCGTGATTATAATCTCATAATCATCATTGTGGCTCTCAATGATGATTATGAAGCTACAAGAGAGGAAAACTAAGATTATCCAAATTTTTGCTTTAGAATTCTCAAATCATTTTTTCTTCACTCACAAAGACATTTCTAGAGTATTCTTTTTCTTTTTTTTTTCTCATTACTAGGTATAAAGTTGCCAAAAATCGTTTTCTCCAGCAGTGTCTGCCAAGACACTTTCTAGCCAGACTCAGTCAAAGACCAACAGAAGTTTGAACAGATGCTCAATGAGTTTGAGCCACTGGAAATGGCCAATATGGATATTTATGTAGTTCTTTGGTTCTGTAAACCTGACTTTAAGGCCTTACTTGATACTTTTTACGCATTTGTGTTTAGCTAAATATTTAGAAAATGATGGTTCCAAATGATGGATCAGGCTATGGTTTTATTTTTATTTACTTTTGCAAATTATAGTATTAAGCTCCAGAATATGGCATCACACAAAGAAACGAAATGTAATTTAGTACTAGTACCTATGCTTACACACACACCCCCCCCACACACACACAGACACACACACGTGCTTATTTCATATTGCCTATTTGTTGAGCATGACAAAAGCCAAGCTATATATGATGTGAACTAATTGAGAAAGGATATGAGAATACATCTCTCTCTCTCACAAACACGCACACATACACACACACAGGGAGACAGAGAGAGAGATGAAGAAGAGATTTATTTCAGAATTGATTTAGTTGTAAAAAACCTAAAACAACTGCAATGAGCATTAATAGAATAATGATTTCATAATTTGCAGTATATTTATATCATGCTATACTATGTAGCTATTAAGTAAAATTATTTATATTTTAACCCATTTAATTGGTGGATTTCTGTGCTGTGTCATTAAGAAAAAAAGATTACAGAAATAAATATATGCTATTTTTTCAATACATGACAAAAGCCACATATATATTACATATATGCATACATATATATGTGTGTATGTTGTGTATATATATATATATATATATATATATATATATAAATAGAGAGAGAGAGAGAGAGTTATAAGTATGAGCAAAAATGCCACCACATTATTAATTGGTTAGAGAAAGAAAGTGGGATGGAAGAAGAGAGGTGATAAGCAATAAACAGACAAAAATAAATAAATGACTAAACAAATAGCTGTGGAAAAAAGTAACAATGCATGTGACTAAAAAGTCTTATATACAGAATAATCTTTTTTTTTTTTTTTAAGTAGAGGGAGAGAAAACCACCAGAATGTTGATGGTGATTGTCTCTGAGTAGTAAATTTTTAAAATACAAGATAGTATACAGAAGACAGAGATAGGGGCAAGAGAGTTAATGTGGTAAAGTTGACATTTGGTTATTATAATTAGGCTATTCATTCTATTTTAAGAGTTCCCCAGGATCTCCCCAGAGACTATTACCATTAGTCTTTTTAGAACTATAATTTGATGGATAATTTGATTAAAATCATTCTTCCTGCTAGAACATCTGATATTAAGGTTTCCAAATATGCCCAACACAATCCTCACTGGAAAGGTAACTGAAAGCTCTAAGGGATATCAGAACTGCTTGATTTTTGTTTTTTTT
>NW_016107439.1:5910766-5927241 GCF_001604975.1 Cebus imitator | reverse complement strand
TGCTGAGAGATCTGCTGTGAGTCTGATGGGCTTCCCTTTATGGGTAACCCGACCTTTCTCTCTGGCTGCCCTTAGTATTTTCTCCTTCATTTCGACCCTGGTGAATCTGACGATTATGTGCCTTGGGGTTGCTCTTCTTGACGAATATCTTTGTGGTGTTCTCTGTATTTCCTGGACTTGAATGTTTGCCTGCTTGATTTTTGAAAGGAATATTACTGAATCTTCTTCCACTCTTTTAAGTCTAGAGTTCCTAAAACATCTTTCTCCAACAAAAGAGTATAGACCTAGAATTCTTCCTGTAGACTTCTCCCTTTTAAGCTCTGTACTTATTGCAAAATCACAAATCACAAGAAAAGACTGTCTTCCAAGGATAGAAAATTATACAGGAATTTCTTCATTTCTTCTAATTAATGTGGGTTTTTATAGAATCTTGATTTAATTCAGATTCATGTATCCTTTCTCAATTTAGCTTGCTGCATAACCAGCCTCACTTTCTTGGGTTACTATGCATACTGCATCCTGATTACCATTCTGGTCCTGTAGTCATAGTCTACCTCAAGGGAGTCAGCCCAAACCACCACATTCTGAATATCCCATTAGATCTTCCATGCATCTGGTCTTATTTCTGTTCTTATTTAGATATTAAGAAAAATAGAAATACTAATATCCTATGAACCTCTGGAACTAAGGAACTTACAGAAAACTTATTGCATCATATGCCATTATGTGATTTTTAAAATGAGAAGTTTAGGAATCATCATCTTGATGAATTAATTATCAGTTTCATATTTTTCATTTTGATTATTGATTAACTTGTAAATGAGCCTCAAAATTTTACTGAATAGAGATCAATTTTTAAAGCTTTAGTACCAGTAGCCTTATACTATCAAACTGATGACAGTAATTGCTGGAACTATCAATAAAATATCACTTTGGCCAGGCACGGTGGCTCACGCTTGGAATCCCAGCACTTTGGGAGGCTGAGGTGGGCGGACAACCTGAGGTCAGGAGTTCGAGAACAGCCTGGCCAACATGGTGAAACCCCATCTCTACTAAAAATAAAAAATTAGCTGGGTGTGGTAGCACATGCCTGTAATCTCAGCTACTCAGGAGGCTAAGGCATGAGAATTGCTTGAACCCAGGAGGCAGAGGTTGCAGTGAGCCGAGATTGCGCCATTGCACTCCAGCCTGGGCAACAGAGTGAGACTTTGTCTCAAAAAAAAAATAAATAAATAAATAAACAAAAACAAAATATCACTTTGACATATCTCAAAATATATTTAGTAATATTTTGTATAAAGTCACTACTAATTATTTCTAAAGAGTAAATTTTTATCTTAATTTTACTTTTGTCATATGCTATTGTCATCTCCTGGAAATCTATCAGTTCTCTGTTATTAGGAATTATAGACTCATTAATTTTGAGTTGTTAGAGAATGGAAGTTCTGGATTATTAGTTATTTTAGTTATGTGAAAGTATACGTTTATATTTTATAAGGATGACCAATTTTTCAGAAAATGTGAATGTAACAAGACGACAGCACTAAAACTCTTACTACTGAGATTGAGTGCCCCAAACACATGACACCACTTAATTCAAATTCAACTGATGCATTTGATCATCTGCTATCCACTGTGCACTGTGCCAGGGTCTTCAAAGATAAATTTTGCCTTTGGGGAACTCAGAATCTAGTGGGACTGAGAAATAATTTCAAAACAATAGGATAAGTGCTACAGTCAAAGTAGAGAGTGTTGTGGGAGCTCAAAGGAATGAGTGACTAATCCTGGAATCAAATTTCCCAGGGGCTCTATCCTCTTCTCACCTTATGCTCTCTCCATGGTGAGCTAATCCATTCCCACGACTTCATCTATCACTCATGACTCACATAGCTGTGTTTCTCCCTGAACCCTGTCTTCCTATATTCTGACCCATAACTACTTACTTGGCACCTCTGTGTGCATGCACCACTGACACCCACAACACAAACCCAACTGAAATGAGTTAGTCATCTTCAGCCCCCAGTCTTCAATTCTTCTTATTGTACTCTGCCTACCTACTCAAGTCAGAAACCTGGTGGCCATCCTTGATGCCTCCTTCTTCCTAACCTCCCATATTAAAAGACCACAAAGTGCTGCCTTAAATAACTCACACAGCTTTCCTTTCTTTCACCTTTCTTTTAGTGGTGCATTAAGTCAACTCTGATTTATCTATTCTGCAGGCTAATGCAAGAGCTTATTAAACTGGTATCCTCCTACTCAATCATCTTGTATCCTTTATTAGGCAGATACTGGTAAAGTGGAACCACTCGGAGTTCTCTGAGTGTTTGAAGTGACAGGATCTTCATACAGGGAGTTGGTTACACATGTGATGGAAGAACTGAGAAGCCTGCAGAGGACAGTAGAGAAGCTTGGAAATAAGCACTGCTAAGTCTCTCCCACTAGCTCATGAGTTCCTCAAGGCAGAGAATGTGTACTAGTCAGCCATTTCTTCTCAGCATGTGGCATAATACAATTGTTTACATATAGTAAACAGCCATTAAAAGTTGACTGAATTAGTCATTCTAACAAGTTAAAATATTTTGACTTGGAAGTTTCTAGAAAACTTTCCTACTTCAAGACCAACATTTCACCATATCTTACCATGGAAACAACAAAATTTATTTGAGCTTCTGATTATTTAGATTCTGAAATGTAACACATTTAGGCTGTCACTGTGTGAAATACATATTTTATCATATCTATTTGAAGAAATTGAATTCGTCAGCAAAAAAAGGTTTTTACATGTTTTTAAAAAATGGATCTTTATAGTTTTAAGAGTAGATATTAGATTTAAAATGCTAAAATCCTGTGCTATATTAGTACAGTCCCAGAGTTTCATATAGTGAGTCTCATGTAGTTCATTTTATTGGAATCCATACTCCAGTTGGCATGTCAATGTCATATGTTTCCACATATATTAAAATGTGTTCCATGTGATTTTCTTAGATGATTCTCATTCAGTATGGCATCACAACTACATGATCTGTTCAGTCACTGGGTTGATTAATTTCAAAATTGTTCAGAACACAACACAAGACTAACAAAAAGCCTGACTACACAGATGGGTAGACCAAATGGGGCTATTTAGGATGAGACAAAGGTAAAAGAAGACGATGTTCCCGGAGGCACATACTAGGCTACAGCTGGGAAAAATCAGTAATAAATAAGAGGATGGGCTTTGGCAATAATGGTAATGAAGAATGCATGTATTTTAAAGGTATTATAAGGAAACATGGCCAAGGAATAAGCATAACACATATTAATAGTTAACATAACACTAGATAATGTCAAGATAAAAGATTAGAAATTAACAGAAAACCTGGAGGATACAATGATTAATCTCTGCTTCAGAATGTACTTAATGTGACAGTGAAAGGCAAAACATTCATTTGGACAGAAGGTTCTATTACAAACAGGTGTTTTGTTGTTGATTATAATTATGTTTTAGATTGGTTTATTTATCAGGCCATTTTTCACTGATTGTCTTTGAGAGATACAAATTATGTTTTTTTTCTTATCCTATAGGGCATTTCTTGTTACCACCACATATATTAGTATATATAGATGACTTGTCTTGGTAATTTATTTTCATTATGTTTGATAGGAAATTGTTTTGCTGGCAAGTAAATATGTATTTCTTCTCTTCTTTGCTATCTTGGTTAATAAACAACATCCAAATCAAATATTTCTCCATTTTAAAAGTTGCTTAACATCTCCAGGTCTAAGATTTTTCAGCATACCTCCCTTTTTTAGTTCAGGAAGGTGGGCTAGATGATTGTTTGAGGTTTCTTTGGCCTTTAATATATGCATTTATTTGTAATGACATTCTGATATGTATGTTGATCAGCATCATTACTACAATGTTTTCTGGTTGGAGGAAATAAAGATGGGAGCAGATTAGCACAAGGGAAGTGCAATTTGGTGTATGGATACAAAGATCACAAGGAGCTAAAGCACTGAATGTACTCAGACCTCAGGAGAACTAGAAATTGAAGTAGAAAGTCTTTGTGAATCTGATCATTCACTCTCCAACAATAAACTCTACCTCTTACGGCTATTTTATGCATTTTCTCCATTTTCTTTCTTTCTTTACAGGCTAGCTTCCTTTTTTGATTTACAGTGTCTCCTCTCTTATAACCTCATAATAGCAGTGCAGCCCTAATTCTAAATCATAACCTTTGCACTTGGTCCCACAGCTCCTTCAGATCCTTTGTCTATTAAGCAAATTTCTGAGAGAGTACCCTAACTGGTTCATCTCAGCTTTTTTGAGCCAGGCATATGTTTAGTGACTGCCTGTGAAGCAACTGTTCTTGAATCAGGTATCTACTCCTAGTTCAAAGATGGGAGAAGAGCAGCCTCATGTGATATAAAATGTTACCCTGTTCAAGCAGCAGAGATTACAGGCAGGCAGTCTCCATCACAGAAGAACTGTAGAAGTCATAGGCAGTGATGCATAGCTCTACTCTAGTAAGGCTTTCAGGGGGAGCAGCCCAAGTTTTACGAAGGGCAGATCTCAGAGCTCAGCTAAACTGGCATGAATATTTTACAGGGAACAGAGGCTTGTACTTGGGACTCCTTTGAATATATATTAAAATCAACCCAAATTCCCATCGACGATAGACTGGATAGGGAAAATGTGGCACATATACACCATGGAATATTATGCAGCCATCAAAAACGATGAGTTTGGGTCCTTTGTAGGGACATGGATGAAGCTGGAAACCATCATTCTCAGCAAATTGACAGAAGAGCAGAAGATCAAACACCGCGTGTTCTCATTCATAGGCGGGTGTTGAACAATGAGAACACATGGACACAGGGAGGGGAGCACTACACACTGGGGTCAGTTGGGGGGAAATAGGGGAGGGACGGGGGGGTTGGGAGCTGGGGAGAGATAGCAAGGGGAGAAATGCCAGATATAGGTGATGGGAGGAAGACAGCAAATCACATTGCCACATGTGTACCTATGCAACAATTTTGCACGTTCTTCACATGTACCCCAAAACCTAAAACGCAATAAAATAAATAAATGGGGAAAAATCAATCAATCAATAAATAAATACCCAAACTTTTATCTGAAAATAAATAAATAAATAAATAAATAAATAAAATCAATGAAAGATAAAATATAAATGTGAACAAGAGCTTTAGTTCTTTCCCAAAAAGATATACACACATATTACAAAAATACATATAATATCTTTCTTGAGAATAGTTAGAAAAGAGGAATAACTTGTAGGATGCTTTTGAGTGGATGCCCTATTAGTAGATGTTAAAGTGATACCCTGTTTCTTTCTTTACATAGTCTGAGACTCTGAGACATGTGCAGATTGTGGAAGCTGTGATCAAGGGACCCTCCCTTTTGTAGCTCACTGTGAATTCTTAGGTGTCATTCTAGTAAAATGCATACCTCAACATATTTGAACGTATTTTCCTACAGTGCATAGCTGGTTTTCCTATTCCAAATGCTAGATAATTAATGGATTTTAATAAAATTATTTCTTATGGTAAAATAGAAAATTACAAACCATCTTATGTCAGCATTCCCTAGCATACAGTTTTGAGAGATACATTAAAATCTCCAGATAAGCATGTTAATATACATATTTTTCATGATAAACAATGGTAAACATTTTGAAATCTTTTGCTCATACTAAAAACATATATTTTCATGTAAGGCAGGGTTTCTCTACCTTGCCACTATTGACATTTTGAACCAGCCAATTCTTTGTTGTGGGGGCCTGTGCTGCACATTGTAGCAGATAAAGGGGCATCCCTGGCCTCTACCCACAGATGCTAGTAGCACACCACCATGAGTGACAATCAAAACTGTCTTCAGACACTGCTAAATGTACCAACCCTGGGGGGCAAAATCAGCCTGTGCTTAAAAGTATAAATCTAGGAATAATGTTACCTTTATTCTCCAAAAGAATGACTTTTTAAAAACATAATTATTTTCTTATACTGTACCTTTAATCATCTCTAGATTTAAAAAAAATATGTTGTTTTGGGGCTGAACACAGTGGCTCACACCTGTATTCTCAGCGCTTTGGGAGGCTGAGGCAGATGGATCACCTGAGGTCAGGAGTTTGAAACCAGCCTGGCCAACATGGTGAAAACCCATCTCTACTAAAACACAAAAATTAGCCAGGTATGGTGGTGAACACCTGTAATCTCAGCTATTTGTGAGGCTGAGGCAGGAGAATTGCTTGGGAGGTGGAGGTTGCAATGAGCCGAGATCACACCACTGCACTCCAGCCTGGGTGACAGAGTGAGACTCCGTCTTAAAAAATGAACATAAAATGTTTAAAGATGTTGTTTTGGAGTTTCATTGAGCACTACTGATTTGGTATTGTCTATCTTGCCTTTCCTCAATGAATCAAATTCTGTTATGCCTGAATTAGCCCGACTAATTTTATTGGCAACTTCATATCCATTAATCATACTAACTTACCTCAGTGTCAAGGAATTCCCTATGGCCCATAGTTTCTAAATATGTCACACTTTCTTTCAAGAAATAGCTTGCACACTTAAGTAAGCTGGTGAAACACTTGTAAACACACCTAGAAGAAAAATAATTTTAATGCTGTTGGCCAAATAACATTAATTTCTTTCTGAAAAATGCTCCATCTTCTTTGGAGTGCTTGCAGTTTGGACTAATGAAGAATTAATAGAAAACTTGTTGTATAGGAGAACAAAAATACAGCACTTAAAGTTTTCTTTTCTATCTAAAAATAGTATCCACCAAAACGAAGTCATAGGCTTTATTATATTCAGATGTCACTGTTAACCTTTATATTAAGAGATAGATAAAAAATTATTTATATAATAAGTAGTTTCTCTGACTTGTAAATAATAAATACTTTCACAGAAAAATTTTCCATCTCACAAGGTTGCTGTGAGAAAAAAAATGTTATAATAGATATGAATGGTTTATGAGAACCATGAGCACAGAGCATGCCACAGGAAAAGGGAATTATTGTCATGCATGTGGTTTTACATAGATGGTAGAGAAATGAGATTGGTGTATTTTAGGTCCTTCCATAATGTTCATCATTATCACCATTATTTTCTTCAAAAGGATTTTAGTAAGATTATCAATATCACATGTCTGTATTTTTATATATCATAGAATCAGGTCCTAGATTGGGATACTCACCCTAGAAATGCAATAAAAGACCAGGTGTGAAGAGTACTTGCTTCACCTCACCTATTCCCAGATGTAATATACTAGCATATATACATTTTCACTGGATAACTTCTTGCAAATCGGATACATTATTGCCTGAGTTTATAAGCATGATATAATTTTCATTCAATATTTATTGAAAACAGAATGAGTTGTATAGCAAAGATTTCACCGCATGGCATATAGCTCTTTCTCTGCAGGAAACAAAACAGTTTCCAAAGAGAAAAAGGGAAAAGTCTACATGCACGCACACACACAAGTCTAAGTAGGGGTTACGCTTATTTACATTATTTTCTCCTTTCTGATCTCCTCCTACCACATGGAGTAAGTAAATGATAATAAATGCTACATATTAACATAGCATTTATTAGTTAGTATTATTTTGCCATTTTTTAAGTTGAAAAATTAAAATTGTATTTATTTATTGGGTACAACATGATGTTTTCAAATATGTATTCATTGTGGAATGGCTAAATACAGCTAATTAACCAGTGCATTACCCCATATACTTCTCTTTTATGGTAAGATTTACTCATCAATTTTCAAGACAGTCCCTTATACTTTATGATCATATGTTTTTAATCTTTATTGAAAAGAATTGTGGAGCAAATATTTTTGCCACAGGTTTAACTGTGAGGAATCCTGTGTGGCACTCATAAGAATCTGGATGCTAATGAGGAATCACTATGAGCTGAAACATGTATTCCACTGTTGATGATGGCAAAATTTACAATATGACTGTGGCTGATATTTAATTTTCCTATACTGTCTGAATTATAAACAAGAACCCAACACCAAGACTTCGAATTCATCACAGACAATTGTTTATTTTCATGGCCAACAGAGTCCATCTGCCCACAGATTCTTTTATAAACATCTCTTTAAAAATAGAAATGCTTATCAAAGTGAGCATATACTCTCTAAGTATTTGGAAGTGTAATGCTAATTTGTACGCAGCAATTAAAAATTTTGAAGATAATTTATTTGCTTAGCACGTTATGGTTTCTAAAGTACTTTAACCTTAATTTTCTCAACTGATGCTCACAACAGGCCAGTAAAATGCTATTTTTTTCATTTTGGAAATGAGGCAAGTCAGTCGCGGTGGCTCACTCTTGTAATCCCAGCACTTTGGGTGGCTGAGGCCAGAGGAGCAGTTGAGGTCAGAAATTCAAGACCAGCCTAAGCAATACAGAAAGACCCTGTCTAAAAAAAAAGAAAGAAAAAATTAGCCAGCTGTGATGGTATATGTCTGTTGTCTCAACTACTTGAAAGGCTGAGAGACAGGAGGATTCTTTGAGCCCAGGAGTCTGAGGCTGCTGTGAGCTAGGATGGTGCCACTGCACTCCAGTCAGAATGGCCAAGTGAAATTGTCTCTTAAAAAAAAAAGAGGCATCTTAGGAACAAGAGGTTATGTCAGTCACTTATAATTAGGCTTACATGTGGTAGAGCTTAAAATCAAGCAGTTTTGCAATCTAAGCCCATACCTGCCCAATTCATATTCCTCCAAAAAGTCACAATGTTAAGAATTGGAAGAAGATGCAAATGAGAATGGTAGTAACTGAGAAGAGGACTGTATGTAGCCTGGGGGTTATTTTTTTATATATATGAAGGTAAGGTTGAAGGAGGTTTTAAATTTTTAAAAAGGATACTGTATAACTAATAGTAAAATGTGAATATCCTTGCCATTGAACAAGAAGCAATGTCTTCAAATTATTGCAAGGTGGTTTCTGAGTAAATAGTGTAATTGCTCTTCAATATGGTTTAAAGACCCTGGAATTAATTGTCCAGAATGAATATCGTTTTCTATTTTAAGGTTTTTCACAAATACATAAATATTCCTTTGGGAAGTCTATATGGAGTGCAGTTTGCCAGATGTCTGACATGATTCAAATCATTCTTTCTCCACAGTAGAATAGATTGCAATGACAGTACATGACATCGTGCAGGAGGCACACAGTGTGTTCTTACTAATCACTAAGGCATTCACAAAGTGACTATTGCCATATGAATGCCTTAGAAAAAGTGAACTTTCTGTTTTTATTATGTCGGGATTCATATCAAAGACTTTATGATTTTACAGCTGACTATTTTCCTTTTATGGGCAATTTTACTTTGTATTAATAGAGTTTTTAAAAACAGACAATAACTAAAGTACTATGATTATTATCACCATCTCTCTCCAGCAGCTCGAGCCGTTTATAGTGAGCCCAATCTTCCTGTCTCTAATTGCTAGGGGAAACCTAAGTAGAAAGAGAAAGTGCAGGGGGATGTCCTCTGTAACACTTTGCACAAGGTGAGGCAACAAACTTTCAAGATCAATCCCAACTCTTGAATTCAAACCACTTCATGGAATGAAACAGGAAAGTGTTAAGAGAGAAATATCGAATCGTGCCACCACTGGGGTCAGTCTTCAGACCAAGTCAACATCTCCATTTGTATGTGCCTCATAGCTACTTTTCAGGACTCACCCATAGATAAGTTGTACTTCAAAGAAAAATCCAGATAAGGGCAATTGATAACCTTTATGTGTCAAACAGAGCAGTATTTATTCAAAAAGAATTTGTGGTTTGAAAAACACTCTTTCCTTTCAAGTGGATTCAGTTTCAGTTATTTATCAGGCATTCCTCTCCAGAATAGAATTCTAGTATTCAGAGGTCAGTTTTCAGGAACATAGATTCCTCTGTACAATTTCTCTTTATGACCTTCCCCATGACATCATTACCTGAACTTCAAACTTTAAAATTCAATTACGTCTATTTGCTCTATATTGGTGGAAATGTTTATATATACATTCAAGCATAGTCCTAGTACTTTTATTATTTATTTAGTCAGTTAATTAATTTTTTTTAGAGACAAGGTCTTGCTCTGTCACCCAGGCTGGAATACAGTGTCATAATCCTAGCTCATTGCAGCTTCAGTATCCTGGGCTCAAGTGATCCTGCTACATCAGCCTCCCAAGTAGCTGTGACTGCAGGCATGTGTCACCATACCCAACTAACTTTTTAAAAATTATTTTTTGTAGAGATGGGGTATTATTACATTGCATAGGCTGGTCTTGAACTCCTGGCTCAAGAGATTCTCCCTCCTTGGCCTCCCAAAGTGCTGGTATTACAGACATGATCCACTGTGCCAGACCCCTAGTACTTTAACCTATTGCTTGCCTTATACCTGCAGATGCAAATTTTAATATACTCAAATGTAATGTCTTACAGGACATTCCACCTGTCATCAAACGTTAGATGATAATAATAGTAAAACTCTTTTTTTGGCTTTCTTTATTTCACAGGATTATACACTCACCATGTATTTCCAGCAGTCTTGGAAAGACAAAAGACTTTCTTATTCTGGAATCCCACTAAACCTCACCCTAGACAATAGGGTAGCTGACCAACTCTGGGTACCAGACACCTACTTTCTGAATGACAAGAAATCATTCGTGCATGGGGTCACAGTGAAAAATCGAATGATTCGACTGCATCCTGATGGAACAGTTCTCTATGGACTCCGGTAAATGGCTTTATGTTGCATGTTTCAATGTTTTTTTTTGTGTGTTTTTTTTTTTTTTTTCATTTTCAACTTTTGGAAGTGGGCAAAGGGGAGAGAAGCAAGAATATACAGATGTGTATATAAAGGGGGTGTCATATACTTATGGAGGTCTATTACTAACCCTCATATAGTTAAGGGTCTATTACTAACCCTCATGTAGTTAAAGCTTATTACAAATTGTAGGCAACACATTGAAATTAGCTAACAGTTTTACCAAAGAAATATCTGAACTGTAACCCGTTATTACAGGATATGTAAAGTGGAGGTTCTTTATTCTTTGGTGTCACCTTTTGTGATTCTTTTGAGAAACAAATGAAACCTACATATCCACAAACTCATATATACCTCCAATTTTTCTGTTATTTCAGAGTGTTCACAAGCCCCTTGAAATCCTTCCATGTACCATGAGCACTAAGCTGAAACTCCAGTTATAGGTCAAAATATGACAATTAATGTCTTTAAATTCACCAATGCCCCAAACAATATACAGGTGAAAAAAATTTATCTGTGATGAAACTTCTACTTGTGCCCTAGTGGTTCATTATTTAGTTGATAGCTTTGGTCTTCATTTGCACGTAAAATAACATCAGTTGATCTTGGCAAAATGATCGTTGAAATTTTTCCACTCTTACTGTACCCTAAGAACTTTCAACTTCAGTTAAAAGTCTCTGAGCTAAAAGTCTTTGGGAGAAATGGTAAAATAAACTAACAGTTCCCTTAAGTCTATTGATAACTACAACAGAAAAAGCCTACTAATCCAAGACTGGGGGTTAATCATTAGTTATGGTTCGTATACTATAAATCAATTGTAATTTTTCTGTTACTGATGTAACTTCCAACAGACATGCCCAATGTGTAAGGGGATGAATTACCCTTCTAAAGTATTATGGGAGAGTAATTTCATGACTCAATTTAATAGGCTAATCAACTATGCCATGTGTAAGTATATGGATTAGTTAAGAATGTGTTAAAAGTTGACCAGTTGAAAAAAAGCAACTAGATTTTTTTTTCAAGAAAGAATGTGGGTTACATTGTCATATTACAGAGTCTCACTTCAGGCATTTCCCAAATTATTAACAGCATCTACCAATGGGAATAATACAAAGGGAGAAAAATATTTAAGGATTATGAAGTTGAATGCATTTCATTTTACAACTGGGAAAAAAAACAGAGACAGAAAAGGAAAAGTACCATGTATAAGGGAATAATAAGGTAATGGCGGAACTGGGACTAAGAACCATGTGTTCTGATTCCCATACCAATGCTTTTCCCACTCCACCACCATTCAAGTGCACTTAGAAGTCAACACCTATTTCCAAGCTGCACACCACTGCTTTAATCTCTTTGGAGCCAACCCAGTTCTTTGTAGTTTATATCTAGCAAAAAGACCTTTCCAGAGATAAATACAAACCATTCATCTATTATCTGCACTCTGCTCTTTTATGGCACCAATTTTCTTTGTAAGAGCCTCACACTAGTTCTCATAGCTTCCCTTTCTCTTCCTCTGTCTTTCCCACTTCCTCATCCCTCACAGATTTGGTTTTCCTTTCCCTAGAGGTTATAAATATCCTGGAAAGGCCATAAGGTATATCAGAGAAAGTATGACATCTAGAGTCAGGGGATAGAGGTTGGGCATAAACTCCACAATTTTCTGACTTCTTGACCTTCAATAAATTATGTAAATTTGCTGAGACTAATTTTATCACTGTAGTAAGAAGCTAATACCCCTTTACTCATTATTAATCGTATGAATTAATCAATATGACAATACATAGTAAGTCCTAAATTACATTTCTCTAAAGTAGTTTTGCCTTATATAGCCTTATTAGGTACTGGACACAAACTGCATACTGAGGGTAGTTTTCTAACTCCTAGGGGTGTCAGTAATTAAAATAGAGATAAAGTTGTTTAATTAAAATACACTTATCAAGTGCCTATTATGTACCACACAGTTGCTATTTTGGCTTTGAGAATAGTTTTCCAGAAGCTGGGTAGTAATTTGTCAGTGGACATAAAGCTGAATACAATAGATACTGGAGACTCCAAAAGTGGGGAGAAGGGGAGTGTGGCAAGTGTTGAAAAACTTCCTATTGAGTTCTACAATCATGATTTAGGTGACAGGTTTAATAGAAGCCCAAACCTCAGCATCATGCAATATAGTCATGTAACAAACCTGCACATGTACCTCTTGAATCTAAAATTTGAAAGAAAAAAGAAAAAAGGGAATTTGTCAGTGGAATGCACTTGGGACTTTGAGTCAAGGGACTTGTGGCCTAACCAGTTTGTGCCCTTCAGTAAGCTATTTTATCTCCCTGGGCTTCACATCCACCAACCTTAAAAAAAAGTGATTGGACAAAATTATTCCTAAATTTCCTATGTGTGTCAGTCTGTTTACATATTGCTATAAAGATGCTACCCAAGACTGTGTAATTTACAAGCAAGAGAGGTTTCATTGACTCAAAATTCTGCATGGCTGGGGAGGCCTCAGAAAACTTAAAATCATGGCAGAAGGGGAATTAGGCACATCTTACATAGTGGCAGGTGAAACAGAGAATACTAAGGGGGAGGAACCCCACACTTATCGGAAGAACAGATCTCATGAGAATTCATTAACTATCACAAGAACAGTATAGGGAAATCACCCCATGATCCAATCACCTACCACCCACCAACGGCCCCTCCCTTAACACCCTGGGATTACAATTTTGATTACAATTCAAGATGAGATTTGGGTGGAGGACAGAGAGCCAAACTGTATCACCTACTAAACCTAAATTCCATTGCTTCTGTGATACTATATATTAGTGCATGCTCATTTTAATTCCCCAGTGTAGGGGAGGGATAGCAGGGGGTGGAGTTTGGGGAGGGATAACATTAGGAGAAATACCTGATGTAGATGACGGGGGGATGGATGCAGCAAAACACCATGGCATGTGTATACTTATGTAACAAACCTGCAGGATCTGCATATATTCCCCAGAACTTAAAGTATAATTTTAAAAAGTGGAAACTGTACAATATCATCTCCCTCTCTGTCACTTAAAATTCTTCTGTTTTTCCTCCCTTCCTTCCACTTAACTTTGAGGAGGGTTTTTCTCTTTTTTCTATGGCTAATCTCTCTATGCCTCCATGTAATATTCTTGTTGCACACTCTTTTCAGAGTTTGCTCCCCCATTTTACCTACCTCTTCAGCCCTTCCTCTCTGTTGACTCCCTCCCTTCAGTTTCTTCTTTGAGCACCAGTTTTCTCACAGCTTTGGTTCCCTCTACTTCCTCACAACACATTACTCTTCTATCCCCAACAACATGGCTCCCATCCATGCTGCTTCTCTAAAACAGCTCTATCAAACATTCCCAAAACCATCACTGGTTTCTCAATCTATACTCTTGACTTCTCTGAATGTTTTAAGAGTAATGAATGACTCTGACTTTAGGGCTTCCAAGACCCAGAACAATTTTTAAATTATCTTGTTCTTATGTCTTTTTGTTATTTTATTATTGGCTCCTCTTTTGCCTCTAATTGGGGAACTATAGGGATTCTTCTAGGTTTGATCTGTTTATTGAATTTAACATATTTAAATATCTAAACTCCCAAACTATTGAGTTTCAGAAATTTCCAATTGCTCACTGAGTGCCTATATTTGGCTTGCCTGCTAGCTCCCCCTCACATGACCTATATAGTTCATATCACTTGTTTTTCTCAAAACTGGGCTTTTCCCAAGTGCTAATGAAATTACTATCATCCCATTAAAAAGACATAAACAGGAAGGCAACTGTAACTCCACATCTCTTTGTCACTGAGATTTAATCTTTTGTTTCTATTCCATTCTATCTCAATCACTTTCTCTATTTCCAAATAACTTCTACCACCTAATTTAACATCTTCATATCTGTCACTTCCTGGGCCATTTCCTATCTCAATTTTTCTCCTTATTTCTGCCATCTTATTCCTCCTACACACAAAAAAAGTGATTCCTCTTTCAGAAATCTAAGACCCTCTAATTATTTCTGTAAACATATCTGAAGCATTTCAAACTTAAGTATATTTCAAATATTTCATCCCATAAATGTTTCATGGAATATGCAGTCAACTCTGGAATACCATGGGTTGAATTGCACAAGTCCATTTATAAGAGGGTTTTTTTCAATAAAAGTTACACTGAATGTTCCTGCCTTTCCATCCACTCCCTGTCATCCACTTCTGCCACCCCTGAGACAGCAAGAAGGATCTTCTTCCTCCTCTTCCTCAGCCTACCCAATGTGAAGACTATGAGGATGAAGACCTTTATGATGACTCATTTTCACTTAATAAATAGCAAATATTTTCCCTTATAATTTTCTTATTGTAAAAATACAGTATGTAAGACCTATAACGTAAATTATATGTTCATTGCTGTTTACATTATCAGTAAGGCTTTTTATTAGTAAGGCATTTTGTTAGTAAGGTGTAAGTGTTCTATTAATAATTACATTGTGAGGGAGTCCAAAGTTATACGTGGGTTTTCAATTGCATGAGGGGTGTCAGAGCTTTTAATCTCTGCATTTTTCAAGGGTAACTATACTTATACTACAAAAATTATTTGTCATTTCTCTGAAATTCAAATATAACTGGGAAACCCATATTTTACCTGGTAACCCTGCAGCCCTACTGATGCCCTTCCTTCTCTGCCCCCAAACCCTCTTTCCCCCCCTCCACCACTTTTTCCCTTCTTACTTTTGCTTCAAAGTTCCTTTCAAATTTCACCTTCTCCATGAGGACTTTCACAATCTTCCTAACCAGGTGAAAACTCTCTCTCATTTGATGCCCTACTGCAATTTAATCTTATACATTGCAATTTGCAATTCTTTTACAATGTTTTATCTTTCTGTAATCATTTTCCACTGACATACAGGATTTATTGTTATGTTATTTATTGTTATATTTGTTGAAAATGTAAACTGTATTTCCTTAACCTTTGTATATCCTCTCTCAAACCAAATAGATCCCCAATAAATGTTCTTAAAAATGAAATTTATAAGTGTAGGATGCAGTCACCTGATTCACAATAGTTGTCAGCTGCAACGTTTTCTATATCTACATGATGACTTTTAACCAAAAAGCAATTATCAATATTAATGACCAGATGTATTCTGCCTCTTGTCCAAATATGGTCCAGATGGTTGCATACACTTATTTTCTCCAAGGCCTAGCCATGTGGGTGCTGAAAGACTACGTTTATCTTTCCCTGAAAATGGCAGGTGTGGAGCAATTTAATTCTGAGAAGACATTTAGTGGATATTTAACTTTCTCAAAAAAAAAAAAAAAAAAAAAGCCTTTTTAAATTTTTTGCCTTCTCCTCCTAGCTCCTGCAATTGCTTTTCTTTTAATGTTTCACAATGCTCCTTCCTTCTTGTTTTACCAGAGGTAAGCTCAGGACCACGTGGTTTTGAAGAGCTAAAATGAAAGTGTGTGAATGGCTAGTGGAATGAGGAGTGTTGTGTTTTGAATGCTTGTTTTCTCCAAAGCTCATGTTAAAATGTAATTGCCATCTTGACAGTTTGGAGAGCAGGGATCTTTAAGAAGTGACTAGGGGCCGGGCACGGTGGCTCACGCCTGTAATCCCAGAAGTTTGGGAGGCCGAGGCGGGTGGATCACGAGCTCAAGAGATCGAGACCATCCTGGTCAACATGGTGAAACCCCGTCTCTACTAAAAATACAAAAA
>NW_016107439.1:5895296-5910545 GCF_001604975.1 Cebus imitator | reverse complement strand
GCAAATGAACTAAAGCTTTTTGCGGGAGTTGGTGTGCCTCCTCTAGCATATGCACTCTCTCTCCTGCCCACTTTCTCTCTCTCTTGTTCTCTCACTTTGCCCTTCTGCCATGTGATGCCTTCTGCAATCCTATGATTCAGCAAGAAGTCCCCACCAGATGTAGCTCCCTAGGGAATCTCAGATTGCTCTGCCTCCAGAACTAGGAACCAGTATATTTCTGTTTATTATAAATTACCTAGTCCTTGGTATTCTGTTATAGTAACAAAAAATAGACTAAGGAAGTGAAAAATCTTCCATTCCAATAGTGGTCCACATTAGGTCTGTGCATTGCTATAGAGTACGTATGTACGTCTGTTATGCATACATGGTTAAGTATATACAGAGTACGATGTACATACAGTATCATTTTAACTAATATTAGTAGCAATTGTATCATGAAATTTAAACAAAACCCATCTATGTAAGCAATTGAAAGTATCAGACACTATGCTTAATGCTCTACCTACATTGTTGTATGTAATCTTTATTCCAACACTATGAGCTGTGTACTACAATTAAGCTAATGTGAAAGATACCAACACTGGGAGATCTAAAGTAACTTTTGCGGTCTCATAATTTGTTACTTCTTTATTTTTTAAAAGTAGGTACAAAAGGGTACCCCGTTTGACTGCCAAATTGTCCACATCTATTTACTCTACAGTTTCCTCTGTTCCCTTTTTAGCCCTCTTGTAAATTATTTTTGAAGAAATGATGTCATTTTTGTGATTATATTCACTTGTTGTAAATGTCTTTATCTCCTATACTAAAACTTGAGCAAATTTAGATTACTTGAATTTAGGGTTGTGTTTTGGCATTCTGCTTCATAAGCACTATAGTGTACTTCTATGAAGGAACACAAAATGCCCGACTTTCTTTTTTTATTATATGAAAATTGATGAGCAGATTCAGATATATTGATAGGATGATCTACCCACTCGTATTAATTTTAATGTAATCATATTAGTTTGCTGGGACTGCTGTAACAAAGTACCACAAACCGGATAACTTAAACAGTAGAAATGTAGTATCACAGCTCTGAAAACCAGAAATCAAAAATCAAGATGTTGGCGGCACTGGTTCATTTTGAGGTCTCTGAGGAGAAGGTCTGTTTCAGACCTCTCTCTTTGGTGCCTAAATAGCCATCTTCCGCCTGTGTCTCCACATAATCTTCCCTCTATGTGTATTTGTACTTAAATTTTCCCCTTTTATAAGGACACCGGCCATCACTAGTCATGTTGGATTAGGACCCACCCTAATAAAATCACTTTAACTTCATTACCCCTTTAAAGACGCTATTTTTCAGTAAGGTCACATTCTAAGTCATGGAGGTTTTGAACTTCCACATATGAATTTGATGGGACACAATTCAAACTGTAATAGCAACTATTAATAATTTTCTAAATCTATTTAGCATTTACAAAATGGAGATGTTCTATCATCTCTTCTTTATTTATAAACTATACTACTCTCTAAAGAAGAACTTAACTCACTGACTATTTGATTATATTGAGATAGAGTTTGTGCAGTGAAAGCAGGATAAATAATTGACTGCTTCCTCTTATTTAGCAGTTTTCTAAACAAGCTATTTTCCCTGAAATCTTCCAAATGTGACCTCCAATGGTTGGCATTTTCTTGTTTTATATTCATATATCTTTTTTTGTTTAAAAGGTAGCACATTATGGCAACCACTCTATACCTTACAAAGTGATTTTGCAAAGCCACCATAAATGTTGAAGGCATTTTTTTTTTTTTTTTTTGAGATGGAGTTTCATTGTTTGCCCAAACTTCAGTGCAATGGTCCGATCTTGGCTCACTGCAATCTCCACCTCCTGGGTTCAAGTGATTCTCCTGCCTCAGCCTCCCAAGTAGCTGGGATTACAGGCATGCACCATCATGCCTGGCTAATTTTTTGTGTTTTTAGTTGAAATGGCGTCTCACCATGTTAGCCTGGCTTGTCTCAAACTCCTAATCTCTTGAACTCCACCCACCTCAGCCTCCCAACATGCTGGGATTACAAGCATGAGCCACCATTCCTGTCCTTGAAAGCATTTTTAACCCAAGCCTTCTCACTTCAGAGTCTAAACTCTTAGCCCCACCACAAGGCATCTTACTGTCCCTGCACATCATTTCTAGGAAGACAGTTGTCTTTGTATGATGATTTCATTGCTCACCATCATAGAAATGAAAATAACTACAGAAGGTAAACAGCCTAAATGAGACTAGCTCTGCCAAATGTGTGAGCTTTTTAAAAATGTATACAATTTTGTTGGCTTTTCTAATTCATACTAATGACTCTAAATTCTAAAGAGAAGCCATTCCACTTCAGATTTTAGAAATGAGTGTAAAGTTAACTGGAAACCTGTGGCCTGATGAGAATTTTGAGAACTCCTCTACTGTATTTGTTTACCTGACTCTGCTTGGAATCGATTTTTTGATATTCTTGGCAGTGTCTGGCCACAGATTGTGTGTGAGAATAAAATCAATGGCTACACTTACTGAATATAAAAGAAAGATAGAGTTTTTCACTATTCCTTGGAGAATCATCTCATCTTGCCTTGGTCTTCATGATAAAGCAAAATAAAAAATAGAGGCAATTATCTTGATAATACAGATCCACTACATACACGCACACATACACACAACATTATTGATTTTTCAAGCAGTTTGGGGGTCCTAAATGTTTAATATTAGCTCTCTGTATTGATTGTCCACACTGAAAAAAATTGTTTCTCTCTTCTACAGACTTTCCCTGTAGAGAAGCAATTATGATTACATTCAAAAGTCTTGGGCAGATCTCACAGGGCTTACTGTGAGATATGCTAGGTAAAAATACTGTGCAGTCGATTGCAGAGAATAAATATGAGAGTTGATGTAGTATTTGCAGAGGACGCTGGCTGTTATTGACAAATGAATCTTGTTAAGAGAAAGAAACCCGCTATTTCAAATGGAAGAGAGAAAAAACAGACCATACATAAAGAATAGGTAAACCAGTTTATTAGAAAGAATGACTGGAGACTTTACAATTCCCAACAAAGGACACAGTGTTGATATTCCCCTTAAAATTTAGTTGACTTACATTTTAGAGTTTCAATAGTGGAGTACAGAGGAAACTATTCAAAATGTTCTCCAGTGACAGGACTGCTTTTTTTGCCTTTCAAAGTTTTTATTTTCATGTTCTTTATTCATCTATGTATATGGAAAACTTTTTATAATTAAACTATATTAGTTAGGATGTCTTTTTTGGTATACATGGCATTGTAACTCATTAAAATATTAAATGAGCAATTGAAATAATCACATAATTATTACAGCTATTGCGTGGCTATGTTGTTTGTGGATGTATCATTATGATTAAACTGTCTTAATTAAATTAATGTAGAAGATTAAATACAAACAGTAACCAAAATAATAAGAGCTACATCTCTTGACCTTGACTGTGTGTCTTGTGGAAGAATACCAAATGTCAATTCTCAAGAAAAAAGAAAGACTTAGAGAAACAATGTTATCAAAAAAGGAAGGAAGGAAAAAGAAAAGAAAAAGCAAGTATCAGGAGATATGTTATGAATTTTACATCTTAGTTATGTTACTACAAATGACACCATTTCCTGAGATGTATCAGGTTTTGACAAACATTTATGAAATTTTTCAAATAGTCTTCCCCAGGACTCTCATCTTATTTCATTAAACCATCATTCCAAACTTAGTATTTTAGTACCACTTCCATGATTTTTTCCACAACTGCACATCATTGAAAAATATTGACTTATTATTTATGTATGTATTGGTGTGTATACACATATAAAACACATATACTTATAAAGAAAAGTTTCATTAACTCTGTATATGAGAAATCATTATTTCTAAACATACATTAAAATACATCTAAGCAACACATTTTATTAAAATTTAAAAATTGTACTCATGTTCCATTTACAATGATAGTGCCTCTTTTATAGAACTGAGATAAACCCTATTGCTTACGTCATCATGATCAAAATAAAAACCTAAGTTTTCTCTTTTTTTTTTTTTTTTTTTAGATGGAGTCTCGCTCTGTCGCCCAGGCTGGAGTGCAGTGGCGTGATCTCAACTCACTGCAACCTCCACCTCCTGGGTTCAAGCAATTCTCCTGCCTCAGCCTCCAAGTAGCTGGGACTACAGGTGTGTGCCACTACGCCTGGCTAATATTATGTGTTTTTAGTAGAGACAGGGTTTCACCGTGTTAGCCAGGATGGTCTTGATCTTCTGACTTCGTGATCTGCCTGCCTTGGTCTCTTTTTGATCACGATGTTAAAGCTAGGTTCCCTCCAATCAATGGTGTGTACCCCAGATTGTGAAATGGTCATCCAGAAGCTACCATTTGGCTGTGCTATAATTCAACTTCTAATTTTACATATCAAAGAGTGTTTCTTAAGCCTAAAATTCCACTGTGGTTTATATATTAAATATAATAATAAGCCTGGAATGTCATTTCTTATTTTCAAGTGTTATAGCATTATGGTAATCTAGATATAGAGGAACCATATTTTGTATCTGTGTAACATGCTGTTTATGGATTATGCAGCATCCCAGCATCATTATGGAAGCAGTACTTTACTTCAGACTAAAACAGAAATGTCAGAGGATTTCTGGGATGATAAGTACCATTAAAATACATAAACATATTTTTAAGGCTTTTAGAAAAATATTGGCTTATGTTTGTACATCAATCTAAGTGATCTGATTGAAGTTAATAGAATATATTTATAGTAAGCTTAATATTGCTTTGTTACATCTAAAACAGTAATGGAACAATGAATATTTACTGGAAGTAGTGCCTCATCCTCCTGAGTGGTTCAACTCACAAAACACATTTTGGGAAGAAAATAGTCTTTGCCTAAATAACTCTCTTTTTCCTTACCCCTACTTGTAAACTGTGGGTGTTGCTCATTAAGTGGAGCATGCTTTGGCCTTTCCAGCACATGCAGTTATATTAAAGGAGCAGCTTTATGTATAGTGCATTAGGCCTTTCATTTCTATATCTTCTAGGCCAAGTTTAGATCTAACTTTTTCTTTTTCTTTTTTTGTAAGATAGAGGCTTGCTCTGTCACCCGGGCTGAAATGCAGTGGCATGATCTCGACTCACTGCAACTTCCACCTCCCAGATTCAAGTGCGTCTCCTGCCTCAGCCTCCCATATAGCTGGGAATACAGGCCTGTGCCATCATGCCCAGCTGATTTTTGTATTTTTAGTAGAGATAAGGTTTCACCATATTGGCCAGGCTGGTCTTGAGCTCCTGACCTCAGGTGATCCACCCACCTCGGCCATCCAAAATGCAGATTTAACTTTTTAAATCTTTTTTATTCTTTTTAATAAAGAATAAAAGAGATATCAGGGTTGAGCCCACCTATAATAAAACCACAAAGAACTGGAGCTGAGAGAGCTGCCTGGTCCATTTTCTTCCATTTGCAAAGTAGTGGTAACCACTTCAAGATAGTAACAATAACAAAAATTAATGTAAATTCTGTTTTTCTTTTTTATTAAATTCCCAAATTCTTATCCCACTTTAAATAAAGTTGTATAAAGTTGCTTAAAGCAGGGTTGTTTGTTCTTTTTATACACCAGAGAATTACTGAAGACAGAAATTCTTTGTTCTACAATACAAACAACTATATGCTTTGAATATTTAGATAATTAAACTTCAGTAACTAAAGTGAAATCTGAAGATTAATGAGTGCCACTTAAGGTGTTATCACCATATATATGTTGTTTACATATTTCTACCTTTTCAACTAACGTATGGACAATACTAGGACAAAGGAATTTCATCTCTTTTGGTTCAAGAATATCTTATTTTCCAGCACAACAAACACATGGCCTGATAACTTTTCAACATCTTGTGAAAATATTTAAGACATGAAATGCAAGGTTTAATGGCACAAAAATGAAAAACTGATATCAAAATTAGAATTATTTATTAAATGCCTCCAAATGTGACATGATATCTACAAGTCAGATTTTTAAAAATCTGATTACAGATTTTTAAAAATCATAAAATAATTTTTTTTATTTTATTATAAAATAAAAATCATAAAAATCATAAAACTAAAAATTATAAAACTTATTTTAAAAGTAATATCTGCTGCATTTGCTCAGAAGTGCCTCAGCCCCAAAAATTGTTCCCGAACACCTCACTCATGCTTCATTTGTTTCTGAGTTTCCTACCTGTTCTTGTGCCTCTGTTCTCTCCTCTTCCTGTTGTATCTTACATGTCATTAGCTGATTTGCTTTCCTAAAGCACAATTTCATCACACTGCTCTCCTGCCCAGAAACAGATTGATTCCCCATTACCCACCACATCAAATTGAAATTCCTCTCCAGACTTGACACTTCTCAATTAAATCTACCTTTTTACATAGTCTCATACATAGTCTCTCATTTTGCCTAACCATGAAACTTTATATCACAACTAGTGTTTTTCCTTCACTTTCCTTAATTACTGAACAGATTTTTAATTCTAAGCCTCTGTTCAATTGTTCCCTTTTTTGAGCAGAGCTTCACTCTGTTGCCCAGCTGGAGTTCAGTGTTATGATCACAGCTCACTGCAACCTTGACCTCCCAGGCTTAAGCAATATGCCTGCCTCAGCCTTCCAAGTAGCTGGCACTACAGGCACATGCCCAGCTAATTTTTTGTGTCATCATTTATTTTTTTGGAGAGATGGGTTCTTCCTATATTGCCCAGGCTGGTCTCAAGCCCCTGGCCTCAAGCAATCCTCCTGCCTGGGCCTTGCAGTTTTGGGATTACAGGTGTGACCCACACACCTGGCTTTCCTTTTTTTCTTTTTACTCAACAATAAATATTTTACCTTTTTCTTTTAACTGTACACTGCTCATCTTCCATCTTCTATAGCTACTTCAACTCTCATAGATCCCCCTCCTCACAGTTCTGTAGAAATTGGAAATCTTATCATATAGCATGTAATTATAAAATGTTTTTTCTAATTAGCTATTGTTTCACATGTATTAGTCTGATCTCTTCAAAAATAGTTTAAAGACGGTCCCCAATTTACAATTGTTTGACTTTGATGATTTTTTTTTTACTTTAAGATAGGTTTATTGGAGTATTAAATGCATTTTTTCTCAAAATATTTTTAACTGACTATGAGTTTACGGAGACATATCCCCATCACAAGTTGAGGATAATCTGTAATCTTTTTGTGTCATTCTTAGGATTTTTGCTGGGTAGTGTATTTCAAAGACTCCTGTTTGACATATTCAGTTGTCAGTTGTCAGTGCCCTAGACTATAGGCTTCCTTCCTTCCTTCCTTCCTTCCTTCCTTCCTTCCTTCCCTTCTGTCTCTTCCTTCCCCTTCCTTTCTTTCTTCCTCCTTCCTTTCTCCTTCCTTCCTTTCTTTCTTTTTCTCTTTCTTGTTTCTCTCTCTTCTCTCTTTCTTCCCTCTCTCTCTCTCTCTCTTTTACCTCACTACATTGCTCAGGCTTGTCTGAAACTCCTGGCCTCAAGAATCCTCTGCCTTGATCTCCCAAAATGCTGGGATTACAGGCATGAGTCACCACCCTCAGCCCTGTAATCTTTTTGAAAATAGAGTCTGTTTTTGTATTTTCTTTCTCCAAAATGCACACTACAGTTAGCACATATTAAGCAAATGGTAAGTGGTTATTTATTTTTAAATTTCAACTTAGAAAATGCCTGCTCTTAACAATATCTCCCTGATGACTTTGGCTTTTAGGTAGTCAGGTTTACTAAATTTTAAGGAGGAAGTTAGCCCCTTTTATAAAAATGAAAATAAAATCACTTGTATGAAAATGATTAATTCTAATGTTTAAGGGTCTTCTATAGCCTATGAGTAGGGGATTTCCTCCTAAGAGTATAAAGTGCATTGAGGTATGAGGAATATATGCACGGTATTACAAATAATACTTTTTCACTGTGTATCTGTAGGCCAACCTACAGATACACACATGAATGTTTTCTCTTCACAATATTTCTCTCAGAAAGCTATATGCTTAGTCTGTCAATACTGCTGCGTTTAAAATATGTTCACAACCCTGCTGTAGAAATTCCCTTTGAACTCTTGGCTACTTGTTTACATATTCAAGGTGGCAGCAAATTGTTACACTGAAGGTGATTATTGAAAATAAGTAAGAGTGCAAAAATAATGAACAACATTTTTAGTCAAAAACTAGATGCAGAACTTATAACTAATTTTTCTTGTATGTTTTATAAAATAACTATAAATCCATTTCTAAATGAAAGTTGAAAATACTTTTAGCAAGGGAAGTACACAAATTATTTTGTGTCTCTTCAATGGGACCTTTTTGAAGAGCCCAAATGTATTCGTGTATATTATACCCATTACGTAGTTCATATGGTATATTATGAACAGGGCAGAAAATAGAACTATTCAACTTCTATCTGACAGGTAAGGAGAATTGCATTTCATCTGGAGTGGTTAAGGCAAGCATGATTTAGAACTTATTAAAGCAAAGATAATTAACACATTATAGAAGGATACAGTTATCCAGAGAAGTATAAATTAGTGCACTGATTGATTTGCTCATAGTTTAGATGTGGGTTGTGAAAAAACAGAGTAGTCAGCATGTTTATAAAGGCTTTTGACCCATGGAACTGAAAGAACAGACTTGAGGAAAACTGTAAACAAAATACTTCTGGGGATAAGCTAAAGAGCTCTGTTTTGGGAATGTTATTTTTTATTATGCCTGCAGACATGCAAGTGGAAAGGTTGACTGACAGTTGCAAAGGCTTGAGGTCCAAGAGGGAGATCTAGATTTGGAGTCAGTATATAACAGCCTTGGTGACTGTATTATTTCACCAAGGAAGAGAGCATAGATAAAATGGAGATGAGGTCCAATGTCAAGACAAAGGAGAAGTCTTTCAACATCTAGAGTTAGGAAGAAAAGGCAGAATTAGCCAAAGAAGCCAAAATAGAAGCCAAGCCTTGGACCATTCACTCATCATAATAGCAGAGAAGGAAAGGCTCCAAGTACAAGCTTGAACAGATGGGTCCATGTGGTGGTAACATGTAATCATCACAATGACTTAAGATAGATGGTCACATTTTATCCCTTCTAAAATGAATAAACTGAGGCAGAAACAAGTTAAGTAACTTGCTTAAGATCAGATAACTGGAAAATGACTGAGCCTGAATTTGAAACTAGCAATCTGATTTCATGGCTGAAATTTTCAACCACTATTTAAATAGAAATTTAAGTTCAGCACAAGATCAGGTCTCATCTAGTGTTTTCTCAGTCCTGGACAACATATTTTAAGAAAAACATTGACAATCCAGAGGACACTGAGAATACAACTGAAATGGCAAAGGACTTGGGACTCTGTCCCTATGCAGCAGAGATAATGAAGTGCTGAAGATTCTCTCTCTTACACCTTTTTATCTTCAAAGCCACATATGATATGGAATATTTTTGCTTGTTTAAATAATATAAGAATAAAATAACTATAGTTTTAAATAATATTTCAAAAACTTGGGGTAAATGTGGACAGAACTAGAAAAGAGAGACCTGAAAAGAGCCTAGCTAGTAGAGAAAAATTATAACTCACCTGAAAGATTTGAAAGTCTATCATTTCAAAGAAAGCTTAGACTTACACTGTGTTGCTTCCAACAGAAGATCAATGACAGGCATGTGGAAACTTGAAGAAATGTATTAGTTCTACTTGCTTACCTTAATGACCCTAATGCGAAAAAGTATACCCTAAAGACATTTTGCTGCATAACTATTCAAAAATGGAACTAATGCCTTGTTACTAGTGTTTCTCCAGAGGTAGGTAAGCTGGGAAAAAGGAAAGAACTTTGGCTTTGGAATCGAATGAACCAGTTCCATTATTTAAGGTAGAATAACTTAAAACTGACTCCTCAACTTCTACTGAGCCTTAGCTTCCTCACTTATAAAATGGCTGTAACTATATCCGTCTTTCAAATTCCTATGAGAACTATTATGTGTGATATGAGATAGTGTTTTTTGTTCATATTTTTGTTTGTTTTTCTCTCACTCTAGTCTCTCCATCACTAGGACTGTTTGTTAAACTCTGTTTAGGCAAGTACAAGTTCATGTCTGGAATGCTGCAAAAGGGATTCTGGTCCTGAGTGTGAGGCTGATTAAATGGATTAGGATGTGTATTATAACTCCATGTTGCTATAGAACTAAGATTAAAAGTGTGGATGTTGGTGAAAACCAATCTTTGGATATAATTACCTAACTCTCCAATATAGCAGTTATATGACCACAGGTGGGAACAACCACCTGTGTATGCCATAGTTTCTTCAATATGATCATCATAGTACCAAAGAGGCATACTCATTGAGAACATTAAATGAAAAAATGCATTTGGAAAGAGTAGCAAAGTGCCTGTCATCTAATAAACACTCAATGAATGGGAACTATTTCTGTTCTTAGAAATTCCTCTCTGGGCTAAAAGCCTATCTCTTTAATGTGTTGTTCCTCTTCCTGGGGAGGTTCTGCTACTTTCAAGATTAAACGGAAGGCTCTTTCATGGTTCTTATAGAACCCTTTGGATTACGTTTGATGATATCTGCCCCTATCCCTTAGAATTTTTCCAGAATTGTTCAAACTGGACAATGAAGAGGAATCTCATTCTTTTCTATGTGCTGAGATTTTTGTCATTGGATTAGTGGAGCTAAAGAAGAATAAAGCTATTATCTTGATGGAGGAAACTGTGTTATTGCTCATTATTTTCAAGTGTTATGTACTTTGGTCTTTTGTGTCACAGGATAATTCTGTACCAAAGAAGCTGCATGTGCTGAAAATATAAAGAGTCATTTTTATTCACCCCATATAAAAAGGGCAATGAGGAATGCCATTTTTAGAAAAGATAAAGAGTCTTTGAAGATCAGCCTTCTTTCTTTCTTTTATCTAGAAATACACATGCCAAATGAGATGCCAAGAGCTTTAGCTCTGCTAAGGAGCTTAAGAAAATTAGGAACGATGGTTGAATGAAGCATTTATTGTTGAATATAGAGAAAATACAGTATAATGAGTTGCTTTGTTCCAGGTTCCAATTTCATGTTCTGTTTTTATCTCCATCCTTATTGGCAAGAAATTTAACATGTTACTACTGCATGGCTATAAAAATAATGAACCATACTTTTAAGTCATTTACTTTTACCAACATGTATGTTTTACTTGCTTTCAACACCTTTAAAAACACAAAATAAAACAATAGGAAAATAATTTTTCTATATAGTGTGTTTTAAATAAAGTAGACAGCAGTGCTCAGTTAGTTAGGTATGGTGCTAAATAGGACCATATCTTGAATACTTCAGGATCTGAAATAGTACTGGAGAAACCCTCTTCTCCTGACCTTCAGCATCTGTAGGGACAAATTTGGGAAGAGCTGTTCAAATGCTCACTAATCTGTGCCTTGACTCTATTTCCTGGTTTTTTCCTTTTCCTAACTCTATTAGTAAAATTAAAATTATCATTGAAATCAAATAAACCTAGTCTCCAAGTTACTATTGCTAGGACTTTAATATTCATCCATTAAGATAAGATTATACATTTCTCCCCATGTTATGCACAATGAGAAATGCTGGATATAGTCAAAGGGGGAACAGAGGCAGCACACCACCTGGTTATGTATGCACCTATGCAACAACCCTGCATGACCTGAACATGTACCCCATAATCTAAAGTAAAATTTAAAAGAAAATTACAAATCAAAAAAAAAAAAGATAAGATTATGCTATTTGGGAGGCTGAAACAGTAGGATTGCTTGAACCCTGGGCAATATAGCCAAACTCAGTTTCAAAAAAAAATAAATTAAATTAAGAAATCATGGATTCAAGTTAAAGGGTGGAAATTAAGAGGATGTCAATCTCTTTGCACAGATACACAAAATAGTAGCACATAGCACAGGCACAAGTCACTATCTATTTTTTTTTTGACTAAAACTTATTATGCAAAAAGAGATATCCTGATACAGAGGATGCTCAAATATTTTCATAATCACAGTTACCATTCACTGAGTGGAAGAGAATCATTCCAGTAAAGTATATTCCAAATTAAATTTGTACAGTACATGCTCTGTTTCCCATTGACTTACTTTGGTGGAAATATTTATACTTTGAATGTAATGAGTCGTATTAAGACAGAGGCAACATATTAAAATGTTATATGCTTCAATGAGAAAAATATTTCTGATAAAAAACCATTAATGTTAAAAATAAAAATATCACAAGGCACTCACATCACAATACAAAAATAATATTGAGTTTCCTTTGAAAAGGAAAGTAATAATTTGCTCATGCTGTTCCTGCTGAAGAGAAGAAGGCAAACCTCCAAAAACTTAGTTATTTGGATGCTTTTAAAAATAACTTGGAATCAACTTAACATTTATAAATTTGTTACCAAATTTCTTTATATTTTAAAATATTTATTTCATTTTGTGCTTTCAAATATCTTTCTAAATGTTGTACTAATCCTGTATAGTTTTGAATGGAAGTTAATAGCTATTGTAATAATAGCTACTAGATTTCAAAGATATTTACTGCCAAGCACAATTATAATTTGATTTAATACATCAGGAAATGTCTTTACTTGATTTGGATTAATGAATGAAGCTTTGACAAGTGATAGAATTCTACTTTGTAAGATATATTTATGAAGAACTTTGGCAGTTCATTTTCACTACCTTCTGAATTAAAATTAACAATAATAAAAAATGCATTCTGTCTATTGGACTTTAGAATGTTCTCTCTATTATTGATTCCGTACTTGATTTCATTACAATGTGCCTTTATATGAGGCTTTGGGTGATTTTTTTTAAAGGCTGCTCAGCACCCTGGGATATTGTTTTCAAATTAAAGACTCAGATATTTTGTTTATTCTGGTAAGTTCTCGGCTATCATATCTCCAAATATTGCCTTAACACTACTTTCTCTATACTTTCCTTTTATAGCTCCTACTAGTCTTATGTTGGAGCTTCTGGAGGATTTCATTTATGTTACTTAATATTTCTAATAAAATCTGTCTTTTTCCTTTTTTTGAACTGAATCCTAGGCATTTCCTCAACTTAAGGTTTAGATTAGTTCAGTCTTCAATTATATCTTTTATTCCAGTTGGTGAATCATTTGAAATTTTATTTTAATCATCATATTTTTAATTTACATGTTTTAATGGGTTTATTTTACAACCACCTAAATAGTTTTAATTACTCTACTTATGCTTTTTACTCTTTAGACTGTTTGAAAATGTTAATTATATGTAAACCAAAGTCTGTTCAGATTGCAATAGAGCAAAGTGACAAAGAATGTAGACACTGGCATTAGATGCCTGAGTTCTAATTCTAGTTCCATCATTTAGTACCTCTTTGATCATGTGTAATTATTTAATCTTCCTTCACTTTCCTTATCTACAAGAGGGTAAAAATAGTAGTGCCTATCACATAGGGTTGCCAGGGAAATAATGAGAAATAATTGCAAAACATTTAGTACCATACCTGGTACATAATTTGTGCTCATAAATAGCTGCTATTGTTGTAATTATTTGGATTCTGATTACTATTTCCTAAAAGGCAAGATTTAACGATATTTATTTTATTTGTGTGTTTGCTAAATTTTGCTCATTAAATCATCTTCCACAGGAGAATTTTCCTGCAATCATCATGGGTTATAATCATCTCACAGTAGAGCAGGTTTTTAGCAGGGAGTGGCCATATCCATGTCTTGCCATGGGACACTTAGTTAAGGGATTCAACCATGATTGCATGGTCAATGTTCTAGCCTTTTCCTTGACACTGCATTATGGTGCAGTGTTGTGGCCCCAACCAGAGCAGCAACTTAACACAGGCATAGATCTTGGGAATACAGAGGCATAATCTGATCCCCTTTTTTTGCTTAGATCCTATGACTAGAGACACTGATAACTTTGTACCCAAAAGTGGGTGACCTTGTCCTGTTGGAGGTTAAAAAGATTTGTTCATGACAGCATTAGAGCCATTTCCTAGGATATCTCAGAAAATTATAAGATAAATTTCTGCGTATTTTGGGGAAGTAAAAACCAAGTATGCTACTTTTTACTATTAATGTCATACCTTTTAAATTCAGGATAATATGATGCAGTAGACAGACATCGTTTTACACTACAGAAAACAAGGTATGACATTCAGATTTTTGAATAAAGAGTAAAAAATATTTTAATTTTTAATTGATGAGCAAATTATCCAGTGGAATCTCATGTTTACCAATGGTAGACCTTTCTAGATATTTAGAGAAGGAGAGATTTTGCTTCTTATGTGCATAGTGAATATTATTTGACTCAGAAGATAAAATCTTATTCCATAGCACAGTTAATAGATTTATTGTGGAATTGTGTTATAATTATTCTGGTCCTTCTGTCAGAGCTTTTCTTTTTCCCTTTGTACATAATACAAAGGTTGATGCAAAATGTTAACTTACTTCTCATCCACAATCTCTCTGCTGGCAAAGTTCAAATCAGAAAAAACAAAAACAAACAAACAAAAAAAAAACGATAACTAAATAATGGCCAGCAAGGTAATAAGTTTCTTTAATAGTTAAAAAAAATTAGTCATATACTTAATAATGAGCTTCTTTGTCAGTGCTATACCAGTGAGAACTCTAGGATAATTCAGAGATTTTTGTATAGTGCTTTTACAAGCTAAACCTCAACACACAAAGCAAGCCAGATACATAAATTCCAAAGGAACTAGAATTTTTAGCCACATTTGAAGATTCACATAGCCAACTGTTTATTTATTCATTTATTCAGTCTCTTTCTTTTGCTGTAAAAATTACAGATTTCCTGTGTACTGATTATTTTTCCAGGTGGAACAATGCTACTGTTACTAGTAGGTATGTTAACCTATTTGTCAACGTTCAGGTTACACTGATGATTGTAGTTCATTCAGTAGGGTGCTTTAAAATAACGAACACATGATGAGGTATTAAAGACTGAGTTAATAGCAATGTCATGTTTTGAGGACATTTCCATGACCCAAAAGCATTTCAGGGGTTTCTGAGGTGGCGAGAGAGCTGCTAATATTTAAGAGAGTGGTATAGACAGATAAGATGATATATTATCAGCTCTTCCACCATATATATACGAAGTGATTATATACCATCTTATCTGTATGTGTGTGTGTGTGTGTGTGTATATATATATATACACATACATATATATATATATGTATATATATACATA
>NW_016107439.1:5879459-5895236 GCF_001604975.1 Cebus imitator | reverse complement strand
ATATATATATGTATATATATTCCACAACTTATATAAATCCCTGTTTACTGATTTAGCACATTTATTTTTAAACTTATTTCTCCTTCCTTGATTCATATTTGGTAATTCCATGCTTAATTTAAGGCAGCCAGCCCCCTTCTGTCTTCTGAACCTGTGACCTGCTACTCCTTTAAAAGCATGACCTATTTATTCATTTCTTGAATGGAGTTCCACCTTTCCACATTCTACCAAACTCTTGACAAAGAATGTCATATAAATATCTTCTTTTCCTTCCCAACTGTTACTTCCAAGCTATTAAATCACTCCCCTCTTTCTAGTCTGTCTATATTACCTCTCAATCCCTGCTAGTGTTGCCTTACATCTACATGAAGCCATGGCTACCTTCCTATACAACTCACATAACTCGGTTTTGCATTTTCATTCTATTCCACCTTCAGCTCAGTGGCTTCTACATTCAAATAGATAATACCATAGACTGCTTAGTTTCATTGACCTCCAGCTTCATTCATTTGAAACCCTGCTGGAAAGTCTATACTTGAACAATTTGCTCTTTTACTTCAATCTGTTCACCCAGTTAGTCCTTCACAAACCCACCACTGAAAGCTCTTCCCTCTGTTACTCCAATTCTTGGTCTCTTCCTAATTCATCTACATTTCAAGTCCTGTTCAGTCAGAATGCCATGGTTGGCTATTGTAATGTGATTCCCACTGTAAATTAAAATCTTTTACCAACTCTAGAAGGCTATTGGCCACACCTGGTCACTAACTAATAATAATCTGCTTCTTTTGTTTCCATTTCTGGACATCAAAACATTGGAGGAAATCATTTTTTCTCTCTATAACACTGTCAGTCTACCAAAACAGCAAACATTTTATTCATTTGTTGTCTCATAACTGTAACACCCAATAACCATTAATCTTTCTTGTATGTGTTATGTCTCAACTGTATTACCAGATTCCTGAGGGTAAAGACTCTATTTGATACATTTCTCCATTCCCGTAAGAACTGATATGTCTCTAACATGTAATATTATGCTGAAATGAATGATTGAATAAATGGATAGATAGGGAAATAATTGAATTCTCCCCAAAAACAATAAAACTTTGCTGCTCCATCTCACCTTGTTTTGCCTCACTCTAAGAGACGTACTCAAGTAATAGGACAACTTTTAGCACTACACTGAACTGATGTCAAGCCCTGCTCAGCTCAGTCCTCTTTCCAATTTAATTGATTTCCTGTTAACATCTTTGGTTGTACCTTTATTACTTGGGTTAGACTACAGAAGCCAAATGAGGATCAAGAGTCAGAGAAAAATAACACATTTTATTGAGCTGAGATTATATTACCTTAGTTTTGCTTCTCAATCTGAAAAACTTAGTGATACATAATGGCATGGCTCCCAGGCTGTCCATCTCAACCTTCACACATGGAATTTTGTGGCCTCAGGAGTTCACATTCAGGGAGGGATTCAAGAGACCAGAGATTCCCACATATGCAGGGTATTTGAAAATTATATATTTTGGGCAGAGTAGTTGCAAAGCAGGTCAAGACTCAAGAGTTGACTTTTTTATCTACAAAATGATTACTTTGCTATACCATGGTTATGTGTTTCACTTTTTACTACCCCTTAAGTGCAACAGGCCTTCCCACACCCCACTATACCTGATTTCGCTCCTCTAAAACAGGCAATAAATGTATCTTTAATTTTATTTACTTCTATTGTGCCTCAAAGAATGTTCTGTTTGCATTTGACATTCAGAAAATATTATTTTGGTTTTCTTTTGTCAAGTAGTTATTTTCTCAATGCTCATCTCTATGTTTTTATGAAAATGGACAGTCTTTCAAACACAAAAGTTAACTGAAATCCTTCAATGTTGCTACTGGATACATCTCACAATATTACTCACAGGCAAAAGGGCCACTGGAAAGTTATTCTGGTTCTCCCAGAAAAAGGCGATCTTTCTTTTGTTAGTCCTTTTTCGTCCTTCCAAGTAAATCTCTAAAAGAACCCAAGATTACTTCTTCTTGTAAGATTGTTTGCACCACAACCCTACCATGGAGTTAAAGGTCACAGCTTATATGAAATCAGTCACATACAGTAATGAATTCAGTTTTAGCCTCAAATCTAAAGGTCAACATAGGTCAACATCCAAACTTCCTGACATATGATATATAGAACCATCCACTGCTCACCCACCTGGTTGTAGAAATAGTATGGAGTATTATCGAGCAGAGTGATGGAATCATACAAACCTATACTTGGACTCTAGTTTTTCCTGTTACCTGGGAAACTAAATATTCAGTCTCCTAGTGCTTCAGTATCCTCATCATTTGTTATTAACATATTAATAACAAACTACCTCAGAAGATTTTCATATTATGTTTCAATGTAAGTAAAGCATCCAGAAAATAATAAGAGTTAAAAAAATGGCAGTCATCAACCATTTTTTTTAAATGTAACTTTAAGGGATGGAAAAAGTAATCGAAAGTCGGCCTGCAAATCCCAGCTCTCAAGTGCTGGGGCAGAATCCTTTAAAGTTAACAGCAACAGATTTCTGCTGCCTTTGGAACATGGTCCTTCTGTTCAGCTGTCTCATGGAGGAGTACCATGCGTGGCTATGCTATACTTAACCAAGTGAAAACATAAAGTGATGTTCAAAACTGGTCATAACTGGCCTATATATAGCCTTTACCAGAAGGTCCCCAAAGTACTTAATTGAATGTCTTCTCAAATACTGCATACATCCATAATATTACACTGACACTGAGCATGTCTCTCAAAGTGCTTTAACAAATGGAATTTCAATTAACATTCCTTAAATATATCTTCAGTTTCGTAAAGTTAAGGCATGAATTGGTAGGAGGGAGTCAGTCCTGAGCTCTCCCTTGTAATCATTGTGCTTTTATTAATAAAAGATTCAGTTGTCTGTCAGAAAATCAGTATGTATATACAGAGAACATTATAATGCATACTAAGTATCAGAATATGGATCTAAAATCACAATACTGTCCCTGTTTATAATTTTTAGTTTGGCTAAAATTAGAAATATTGGTATAAACATTGAATTATGGAAGAAATTTGTCTGGAAACATTTGGGTAGTCTCAAATGTCTTTGAAAAATATCTCTAGTAATTCAGGACATCTAATGTCTAGTAATAAGAGGAATAGATGAAAATGGCTCATGAACTTTCCAGGTATAATGAAATTATTCATATTTCTAATCAATTTATTTATTTTTTTATTGCATTTTAGGTTTGGGGGTACATGTGAAGAACATGCAAGATTGTTGCATAGGTACACACATGGCAGTGTGATTTGCTGCCTTCCTCCCCTTCACCTATATCTGGCATTTCTCCCCATGCTATCTCTCCCCACCTCCCCACCTCCCCGTCCCTCCCCCATTTTCCCCCAACAGACCCCAGTGTGTAGTGCTCCCCTACCTGTGTCCATATGTTCTCATTGTTCAACACCCACCTATGAGTGAGAACATGCAGTGTTTGATTTTCTGCTCTTGTGTCAGTTTGCTGAGAATGATGGTTTCCAGGTTCATCCATGACCCTACAAATGACACGAACTCATCATTTTTGATGGCTGCATAATATTCCATGATGTATATGTACCACATTTTCCCTGTCCAGTCTATCATCGATGGGCAAATGGGTTGGTTCCAGGTCTTTGCTATTGTAAACAGTGCTGCAATGAACATTCGTGTGCATGTGTCCTTATAGTAGAACAATTTATAATCCTTTGGATATATACCCAGTAATGGGATTGCTAGGTCAAATGGAATTTCTATTTCTATCAATTTATTTTTCTATACCTTTAAATGTCTCCACCTATGCTAAGCTGATGGTTTTGCACAGGCACTAACAATGAACTCAGAAATTCTCTATCTTGAACAAATAACTCAAAAGGAATATTATCCTAAAAGCAATAGCATCAACTTCAACTAAAGAGATCAGTAATAATTTCATAAGAGTAGGCTCCTCTTATTAGAGAGACTCCTTTGGCATTGCTGTTGTTTAGCTCTTAGAGGTGCTTTATACAAACTATGAAATCATAATAGATAACATTGAATAAATTGTTAGACTTTATTCAGTGCTCACTATATGGTAAGCACTGTGAAAAACAGTTTGCATTAATTATTTTATTGCATTTATCCAGAAATCCCTATAAGGAAAACTAGTGTTCCTGTTTTAAATGAAGAAATTAAGGCCAGAGAGTGGTTAAGTGACTTGCTAAATGTTGCACAGCTGGAAGCAGTATGATGAAGCTCTCGGAATTGTGATTCCAGTGCTTTCACTTTAGGGTGCTGTACTCAAAACTTCTTTTATCAACAAAGCATACTTACCTACAGCTTACCTATGATTCCATTAAAAACACAGCTCGTACATAAACAAGTTTATGCTGAGAGATGCTAAGATCACATAGCTTACAGAGATGGAACACAAGTCCAACTTTTGCTTCAAGTCACTCATTATTACGGACTTAAATCCACATTGGAAATAGATGCATACATACCTTAGGGATGATTATAAACTAATCATGATCTAATAAATCCTAATAAATCCAGAACCAACTACATTCAGCACCTCCATGGTTACTCCCTTCCTAGTTGAAACCACCATTTCTTGCCTGAAATTGCTTGTCCTGGTTTCTTTGCAGTGGCAGTTCTTTGGGATCACAGATCTTTCTGACAAGCTGGTATAAGAAATAAAACTTGCATCCAGGAAAACAAATGTGCACTTTCACATTTCACAGACAGACATGTGCACAATTTAGCATGAAATTATATGGATTATCCCAAGCTGACTCCCTCCAAATTTTGAATCACTGCTCTAGAGTCTGTTAGTTAGATAGAAGTTAAACCTTTCACTCCTCTTCTAAAATCCCTCCAATAATTTCTCACTTCACTCAGAAAAGAATCCAAAATGAGACACCACATTACATAACCTCAGCTCCAGACCTCATTCCCTCATCACTTTATAACTTCCCTTTTATCACCTCAATCCAGTCACATGTATGTTGTTCATACATGCCAAGTGGACTTCTGCCTAGGGTATTTGTTGTTACCATACCCTTTACCTGGAAGGCTCTTCCTCCAGATATCCACAAAGCCCGCTCCTTTACTTCATTCACTTCCATAATGCCATCTAATCACAGAGGTCCTGCATCACCCTCTGTCCTCTTACCCTGATTTGTTTTTCATCTTAGCAATTATAACCATTTTTTCAAATCAATTATTTGTTGGATACCTACCTATCTCCAAACACCAGATGCACTTAGTTCCATGAGTACATAAAATTTGTTGTGTGTGCTGCTGAAATCCCAAAGACTAGATCGTGACTGGCACACAATGGTTTGGATGAAAGAATGAATTAGATAAAAGACTTAATAAATGAGCATGGTACAAAATATAAAACTGAGAACCTTCACAGTCAAATTAACACCTTTTTAAAAAGCCAATTATGTTTATTTGTCTCAGAGCTGTTTCAGAATTAGATTACAAGTTACACAGTGATGTTAGCTTCATTATTTTATAGTCACTTTGGACTTTTTTTAAATGCAAGATGTGTCTGTCTAGATTGATAACCATTTTATTCACCAAGATTTGTTCTGTGTTGATCTTTCAACCCAAAATCTAATTGACCTTCAAAAGGGAAGACTGTATTTTGGGTGCCAAGGTAAATAATGTTGTGTTTGTTAGACTGCAATCAATAGTCCACTCTGGAAATTCCTACATATGAAAAAATATTTTTACTCTTCAAATTCATTCGTTTGTCAGAAATCCAATGTACTATAGAAGAAAAAATTTAAAAAAATTATTTCTATTCTTTCTATGATAAGTGATATTGAAGATGAGTCTAAAAGAGGCTATGAAGGGCATGAAATAAGTACATTATGAAGTCAAGATAGACTTCATTAATTAATAACATTGAATCAACTAACACATTTAAAGCTCACTGATAGTACCCAAAGAAAATATTCAGATTTCCTTTGTGCTGAAGTCAGTATGTGACTTCCTGGCTTACGTAAGTTCAACCTGTTTTGGTTTTTTGGGCATCCCAATAAATGTGCATCAAGTGGGTGCAGTGGCTCATGCCTGTAACCCCAGCACTTTGGGAGCTGAGGTGGGTGGATCATGAGGTCAGGAGATGGAGACCACCCTGACCAACATGGTGAAACCCCATCTCTACTAAAATACAAAAATTTAGCCGGGTGTGGTGGCAGGTGCCTGTAGTCCCAGATACTTGGGAGAGGAGGCTGAGGCAGGGAAATCACTTGAACCCAGGAAGCGGAGGTTGCAGTGAGCCGAAATCACACCACTGCATTCCAGCCTGGTGACAGAGCGAGACTCCATGCCCCCCGCCCCAAAAAAAGTGCATCAGTATCTGACAAATAACTCACGTAGTTAATATCTGCTTATCCATTCAACAAACTTTCATGAAACACTAGATGCATTACCAGCTGCTGGAGAGACAATGTTGAGCAAGCAATATTATATTTTTAGAGGGAGAAAGAGCCTGGGAAAGAAAGAACTGCAGTTTAATGGATAATATATTCTGGACGTGGAAAAGGACACAAAGTAATAGGAGCCCAGGTCTTCCAAGGAAGATTAAGAACACAGATTTTTGAAGAAGGTGACATTTAAACTGAGTTGTGAATGATGTCTAAAAATTTACTAAAAATAGAAGAGGTCAGGGTAAGGAAACAGCTATCAGGGCAACGGACATACTTGGAACATCTTGGAGTGGATGGAGAGTACCATGCATGGGTTAAGCACTGGAGTCAAGCCAAGATAAGTGGGTTCCTTATATATAGTGTTACGGCAGTGATTAGCAATCCAAGGAAGCAGGTGAATAACTGTTTCAGAATTGTTTAACAAGCCTCTTTCTGGGATTGATGTGGAGGATAGAATAAGAATATAAGAAACATAATAGGTTATAAGATGATGTATAGAATATAAGATGATAGAATATAAGAAACTATCCCATAACCTCCATAAATGAAGAGACTCAATTCTAAGTAGAATTCTAAGTAGAATTGTTTCTCTGCATTTATGGAGGATATAGGTGTTTCTTATATTCTATCCTAATTGAGGGCAGAATTGAGTCTCTGCATTTATGGATCTGCCATGTTGTAATTGTAATGGTTGATTTGTATTCCTAAACACAGGTTTTGTTAAGGAGCTAAGCATTTTTATCCATGTGTTCAGAGTCTGCCTTTACTGCCACATTGGAACATTGGTTCCTAAAGGTAGAGTAACTGCTTTTATTCACCTTTTCTTCCCAGGAACTAACAGAGCTCCTAGAATAGTAGGTATTCAACACGTTTTGGATTGAATCAGATCACTGTGTGCCTGTGTGTGTGTGTGTGTGTGTATGTGTGCATGGTTTTTTTTTAAATGCAGTGAGCTCTCAGGCTCTGTTGTACAATATACTATTACACAAAGATGGAGACATCTTTGAGCCTCTCACTGGTGTCCAGTGTCCCATCTTTATATGATGTGGCTGTGCTGGCATTCATGATTCCAGAAAGCTTTGGAAGCTGCAGAGAAACAATTTCAAGCAATCTTGGTCTTGTTCTCACTCTTCAGCGGGTTAAAAACCAGAATAATTCAGTTAAAAGGACCTTTGAATTCCTATTTTATCTGACTCCCTTAATCTTCTAGCTTTACCAGGTTCGGTGAATAGAACAATGTGAACATACCTGACAAGATTTCCCTGAAAAACCAGCTAGAGCCATTATTAGAAAAATGAATTAAGAAAATAATTATATGTGTCATACGGTGTGTCTCCCAGTAGGTTATTCAACAGTGGAGATAACGAGTACTGCCACCCATTCTCTGCTAACCATACTCGACTCTATCTAAATTCATTAAATTGATAGTTAATTAGTAATTGGTTTAGCAAACAAGAGAAGTTTAACTATCATGTATTATGCACATACTTGAAACCACTATAAAGTATGTGCTAACAGCTTTATGCACATTGTTTTGTTAATCCTTCCAACAAACCTGATAATTGTCAGCACATACACATATCTTCTATCTGTGCTTTTGAAAGCCATCACAATCATTTTCAAAGGCTTTTATGTCCTTGACTTCAAAGCATAGCAAATGTATGCTTTTGAGAACAAAAGCAAAGGGATATAGACTAAAATTCTTTCTTTTCTTTTTTTTTTTTTTTTTTTTTTTTTTTTTTTTTTTTTATTCTAAGAGGGTAAGTTGGGCAAGGCCACATAGGTAATAAGAAGGAAGACCAGGCTTTAAACCTAAGCCAGGCTGACTCCAAACCCTGCTAGTTCTAAAATTTTAATGTGTATTTGAGTCACCTGGGGATCTTGTTAAAACATGTCTTTTGATTCAGTAGGTTTAGGTGGGGCCTGAGATCCTAGGGAGCACACCTTGAGTATTTAGGCTGTCAACCAGCACACTGAACTGTGAGCATGGAAAACTTGGTCTGTGGCAGATGTTTGACTCTTAGGTCTGCAAGCGCTGGAGCCAGATCTAACTAGTACGTGTAATTTTTCCACATACTAACATTGCGCATTTTATTTCTTGAATTGTCGAATTTTTAAAAATCAGGTCTTTTTCAGTCATTAAACTCCTAGCAAAGCATTTATGGTCTACTTATTATTTCTCTCAGCTGGAAAGAAAATGCTTGCACAGAAGACAGGAACTAAAGAAAAGATAATCAGAGGATCAGCAGAGATTGAGTCACTAAACCAATGTTAAGTTTTAACAAGGTCGAGGAAGACAAATATCTCCCAAAGTTTTCTTCTTGCAGTTATTCCAACATGTCTAATTCCTCTGTGCCTCAAGACCCTTTTTTCTATTCCTTTTCAGGGATGCAGTTTTCCAAAATCACATGGCAGTTTCTTTCTTATTTTTCAGTTTTCAGCTCATATATCACCTCCTCAGAAATGACCATCTTACCTAGGATAAATCTCCAATATTTATTTCACCCTCCTAACTGTTCCAAAACTCCATAAATGCACACTAAATTCTACCTTATTCATCAATTTCAGTCACTTCCAGTGATTAGTAAAATGCATGGATTATGGTACAGAGATTACAAATATTTATTAAATGTATATGTGAAAGTTGAGCAGAATGAGACTAAGAAAATGTCTGTGGATTTGTTCATTAATAAGTTGTTAGTGCCCTTAGATAATAATTTTTCACTCAGGTGATGGAGGTGAAAGAAAACTTTTAAATAAATTAATTTAGTCTACCTTTTCCAGAATATTGGTCACTATAGGAAAAAACATATTAGGAAAGAACTAGGAAGCAGGTAGTGGACAGCTTAGTTTTGGGGTCTTATATATTTGAACATTTCTATGTAGAAGAGAGGAAGGGACCAGCAGCATGAGCAAAACTGAAAACGCAAAGACAAAAAAATTAAAATCAAATTAGTAGAAAAGCTAAATTCCTGCAATTTAAGTGAAAACCCAAACAAATGATGCAAAATAATCCCCTGCCCTCTTCAGTCACACAGAATACTGATTCACAAATGGGAAAATCACAAATTGTTTTTAGACATTTAAAGACTTTAAAGCATTTAAAAACATAATTAAATGGACTCATACGATTGCCAAGCTATAATTCACATTTTCTTTTTTTACCGTCCGTGATTAAAACAAACAAACAAAAAAACCTTAAGCTTTACCACACTAGAATCCACAGAAAATGGAATTGCATATTTGGGGAAGGTTTTTGAAAGAGAGATACTAGGTCCCTATGTCTTTAATTCATAATTTACTATCGGCCTGTTGGCAAATGGTATGGAAACCCAAGTGTCAGCGTCCATGCTGATGATAATCCCAAATGATAGCTTTACATGTTTTCCCTCACTGAAATACACTGCAACAATTCCTAACAGCTTTTGAATCACCTGATTTTAAAGCATTGTGAATATTTATTTTTGTGAAAAAAGGAAAATGTAATTTAAGCTTATTCAAATGTGAACAGAACAAAAAAATTCAAAAATAAATTTGGGTCTGACATTGAATTTCTAGCCATCATAACATTTTTCTATTATATTGTTAAGTGTTTATGATGTCCATACTATCTACAAATATATAGCAGTTTTAAATTATTCATTTATAACTAAATGCGTTAAGTTTCTACCTCCATATAAGTGGTAGATACCTTGAAATGTGAGATTTTGCTGTCCAACTATGCGTTCCATTCCCACAAACAGAGTAGATCTGTAATCCATGTACTTTTTTGTAAATTTTTAAAAATAAAAACTGAGAAACATAAAATTAATGATGGTTTCAATAATCAAGCAACTATGTGAATATTATAGCTAAACTTTAAGGCACTTTTTAAAATGATGTACATGTTATAATTCATTTAATCTTCATAACAATAATATGTTTGTGAGTACTATTTTACCCCTATTTTACAGATGAGAAAACTGACATGTAAAGACCTGAATAATCTCAAGTTCACTTGGTTAAAAAGTAATGCTAAGAATTCAAACTGAGTTACTCAGGCTTCAGAGCCTGCATTCCTGGCCATGTGTCAGGGAAACTTTTAATTCACATGGAGCTAGCACTGTATAAATCAACATAAGCTTTTAATTCTCACCACGGTTTTATGAAATATGTGGTATTATCCCATTTTACAATGGAAGAAACTGGAATTTATAGTCAGTCTTCATACAATTTGTAAGCATTGACTATTTAATCTGAGTCTCAATTTCCTCATTTGTAAAATGGAATAACACCAAATATCTCACAGAGCTTTGGGGAGCATTAAAAGAAAATGTATACCTAAAGTGTTTGGCAAGTAATAGGTCCTCTATAAGTGGCCTTTTGCTGAAGGAGTTATCTAAACCCAAGTGTTTCCCCTAAGAGTCTACACTGAAAGCGTTCAGTCTAAACCTACCTTATCAATATAATAACTTTGTGCAAAGAAAACACTAAAAAAGGAGGAAATGTATACAGATATTTGTGTTATGGATTTAAAAGTTAAATTAAATCCACATTTCTTCACTGGATAGTTAGAATCTTCATCATTTGACAATGACAGATAAGATTATGCAAAACATGTTTGATATCTAAATACAATTTTTATGACCAAGAAAAGGACAGCAGCTTCTTTTTATCTCTTAAGTTCCATGCAAAATGCATTATTAAAGACACAAGTCTCAAAAATAAGATACAGTACATGTTTACTTTGAAAATCACAGTATTAAACTACACCCTGCTTCTCTTTAAATTTTCATCAGTTTCATTAACTGTAAAATGGTTTATGTTTTGACTGTAGCACTCTCATCTTGAGTTCATTAACATACTGCTTTTATTTCTTGCAAACTCATATCAAGCTGATTAAAGCAGGACATAAGTTCAACAGTGTGGAATAGAATTGACGTCATTTTGTCAGATGGTCTCATTGCCTGGAATCAGAAAACAGCCTGAGACACATATTCCAAATTTGGAACATGTTTCCTTAGTGAGCTTAAGAACTACACAATAATACACATACTCTTTTTAACAAGCTTACTTTTTTTTTCATTGGCTAAACTCTATTTAGAATGAGTAGTTGTTTCTGCCAGTCCTCTTGTTTTGCCTTTCCCATCTGCCATTTCTCTTATGAAAATGAAGGAAAATACATACATCTGTCTTTGGGGGTTACATTATCTCTTCTCATTCTAGAAAAATAGTTTACTAAATTTCTAATTTTCTTTTTGCTTACTTTGTTCTAATAAAACCTTGAATGTTCCCTGCTGTTATGGCAAATACTATTTTTCTCATGATGAATCATCAGGGGGGTGTCATTCAAACTAGCACATGAGGATGCACAAAAGTTACCAAACAGATGCACATTCTTAAACATTTGATAAACTATTTTATTGAAAATCTCTTCAACGAGGAAATTTCCAAATGTCACTGCAGAACTCAATGAATATACTTCAGTGGGAGAAGATTTGTTGCCAGTGAGAACTTGAGCCATGTTTCTTAAAAAAAAAAAAAAATAGTGTACTTAGTGTATAAGGGATATTAAGTTTCTTAAATAGCCATAGACACAGATGAAGGAGAAGTGTCATGAGACCTAGGCAGAGGCTTATCTAGGCTTTAGGATTCCAAAGGTTTTACAATTTAATATATAATTGCTAGGCTCCTCCTAAGGTCTTGAAAGAGTCCAGTAAAAGTTACAGGTCCTGAAGTGGAGGATTCATTGGTTTCACAGTGATTCTACTTCCTCACCTTGGGTAGGCAGAGTTGGGTGAAGTGTTCTGCTATATAGATTAATATCCCAAATTCTGATTTCTGGTTTTCAAATATTTCTGCCACCTCATACTCCTAAACTAAAACTGTCTAAATATTGATAGGCATTAGAATTTCAGACTATAATATTTTCATAGAAATATATATCCATAAGGACTCCAACCTTCAGATGCAGAACAATAATGTATTTATTGTCTATTTATTTTTATATTTATTTATTTGTATCCAAGTGGTAGTGTTAAGCACCATTGCATTATTTCATTTAATAATGGTAGTGTTAGACTCCATTGCATTATTTCATTTAATTCTCTTGATTTTTCTATTGTTGAGAAATTGAGTCTTAAACACTTCAGATAATTTGCGTAAGGTCAACCAGTGATTCAGTGCAAATTCTGCCAGGCTGATGTCATCCTGTCTCAGACTCAAAATGCAACACTGTTTCAGTGATATAGAGAGAATAAGAAAAGTCAAAGCAGAACTTGCTAGACATTCCTGCTTGTGTGGTAACTCAAACCATATGTAGCAATACTGCACATCTTAAGACTTTTAGAACAAAATCCATGGCATTAATGGCTATACAGTTACCAAATAATGTATCCTGAAAGGAACTCCACTGTGAAAAGCAAGGAATATGCATCTAGATAAATGAGATGATGAATCCTCAGATATAATCCTTGAGAGCTAATCCTTGGACAGAAAGTAGATTATCTGTCAAACTGAACAACTCATACATGAACGTAAGTAAATTCTTGTAGGCTGGGATATATGGTCAGCTTCTCTAGAAATCCATTTTAAAGGACTTTCAGAAGTGTTCCGATCTTCTAGTCTCTGATCTCCCCCAACTCTGCCCCAAGTTATTGATGGCAATGTGGTCTAATACATAAGCCCCATCTGGTGGCCCATTTTTGTTGACCTGATGGAGTGGTTCACTAAAAGTGTTGGTGTTTCCTTACTATTCACAACTGAACCTGATGAAGGCAAATAATATGAAATTGCTCATTTCCTTGGGCTGAAACAATAGTGCTGCTACAATATAAACAGCCTCTGGCTTCCTAATTCTATCATCGTGCTTTCCAACTCATATTATAGTTTATGTTGATATAAAGTTATGATTCTCCCACTGGAATATAAGCATACTGAAGTAAGGAATCATATTCTATTCACTTTATTGTTCCTAAGCCCTACCCTAATGCCATACCTATACTATATATCCAATACATGTTTGTTGAGAAAATGAACAATATGCTACTTTTGTTCATTCATACTCTGTCATTCAGTATTTAAGCCTCTCATAATCTTATGAATAATTTTGTAAGAACACCTGTGACATTTTTCTATGCTGAGTGTGACACCCAATGTGCCTGTCTATACCTCCAAGCCTCAATTTTGTAAAGCATATTCTTCCTAGTATAAAATGCACTATGAAAACCCCTTAATTGCAGCACATCTCAAGCTTCCCTTTTTCTCCTTCCAACCTGCCCATCAAGGATGAATCTGAATATCATGAGAGGGCATCAGGAAGAGATTGCCTTGGGGTCGGGAACATTGCCTGGCAGCAGGATGTCCAAGGACGTGCGTGCTCCATAAACTAATACCCTTACTAATAAATAAGCTCAGTCTGCAGGTTTCAGAGCATAGCAAAACACCACTGAGGCATAGAGGCAGGATGTGAATCTCTATATTGTGGACAATATTTCAGTGGGTTGAAGAAGTTTGTGAAAAATGGGATAAACTCAGAGGGATGGAGGATCTGGAGACAGAAAGTAGTGGAATACTGTGCTAACACCCAAAGAAGTGGGAGGAAATGTGGCTTTGTAAATAGGTAATGGATAAAGGGGAGAATAATTTTGAGAAACATAATAGAAAAGGCATAGGCTGTCTTGAAGAAACTGTTGGTAGAAATGTGGATGTTACAGATTGCTGATAAGGGCTCATAGGAAGTTAGGAGCATGGTGGTGAAGACCTGTATCATCTTGTAGAACACCTAAATCATTACAAACAAACTGCTCAAAGAAATATGGATGTTAAAAGTGCTAGTGATGAGGGCTCAGAAGGACATGAGGAACATGAAAGGCAGTTGCTGTCATATAGTGGCATAAAACTTACCTGAATTGCATTCTACAGCTAGGATGAAAGCAAAATGTGAAAGCAATGAACTTGGATATTTATCTGAAAAGGTTTTTGTTTTAGTCCATTCTCATATGCTATAAAGAAGTGCCCAGACTGGATAATTTATAAAAGAAAGAGGCTTAACTGACTCGTGGTTTGTCATGCCTGGGGAGGTCTCAGGAAACTTACAATCATGGCAGAAGGCAAAGGGGAAGACAGGCAGATCTTACATGGTGGCAGGTGAGCAGAAGGAACTGCCAAACACTTATAAAACCATCAGATCTTGTGAGAACTCACCCACTATCATGAGAACAGCATCGGGGAACCACTTCCATGATCCAATTACCTCCCACCAGGCCCCTTCCTGGACTCATAGGTTTTACAATTCAACATGAGATTTAGGTGGGAGCACAGAGCCAAACCATATTAATTTCCAAGCTAAGTGTTCAAGGTGGGACCTGGTTTCTCCTTGCTGTCTTATAGTAAAATGTGAAAAGAAAGAGACAAATTGAAGGAAAAATATTCAGCAAAAAGGAAACAGGACCTGATGATTTTTAAAATTTTCAGCTTACTCAAATTGCAAAATAAGCTAAATTAGGAGATTATCTGTCAGGAAAGTGGGAAAGCCAAGGGTGTGGCTGAACAACCTTTTGCCAGTGCCTCTGACAACCAAAATGTTAGATTATTTATTCACACACAGGCCTTTTTGAGCATATTACATGTATGACTCATGGATCATCTTAGCTATCTTAGCAGAAGTCAGAAATAGAGATGGGATTTTTCAGGAAAGATTTGTGTAGGAGTCCCTTGTCTAACAGAGTATATTCTTATGAAATATGCAAGAGACCTACATGGTTTTTAAGAATTTTATATGAGCAACAACATTGATGGCTTGCACTGAAAGAGACAGATAGAGGACAAAAAGAAAGAAGGGAGGGGTGACTCTGAGCAGGGAGGCTTGGGCCCACAGGATGGAGCCTGGAGCCATCAAAGATGAATCTAAAGCAATAAAAACTAATGGAGTTTGCTCAGTATACGTGGACTTCTATGTTTCTTAGGGACAGTGACTCCTTGTTTCCTTCAATCTCTTCCTTTTTGAATTGCAATATTGATAAAGCGTACCTGATATGTGCTCCACCGTCATATTTTGGGAGCAGATAACTCATGTTTCAGATTCATAGGTCCATATGTAGAGCTTTTACTCCAGACAGATTATACCCACAGTCTTACCCATGTCTCGTTTTCATGATTAGATTTTATTTTTAAGATATATTTTATTGCATTTTAGGTTTTGGGGTACATGTGAAGAACATGCAAGATTGTTGCATAGGTACACATATGGCAGTGTGATTTGCTGCCTTCCTCCCCATCACCTACATCTGGCATTTCTCCCCATGCTATCTCTCCCCAACTCCCCTCCCCCCACT
>NW_016107439.1:5831302-5878084 GCF_001604975.1 Cebus imitator | reverse complement strand
TCTCCTTGAAGAGGTCCTTTACGTTCCTTGTTAGTTGTATTCCTAGGTATTTTATTCTCTTTGTGGCAATTGTGAATGGCAGCTCGTTCTTGATTTGGCTCTCTTTAAGACTGTTATTGGTGTATAGGAATGCATGTGATTTTTGCACATTGATTTTGTATCCTGAGACTTTGCTGAAGTTGCTTATCAGTTTCAGGGGATTTTGGGCTGAGACGATGGGGTCTTCTAGATATACAATCATGTCATCTGCAAACAGAGTCAATTTGACTTCCTCCTTTCCTATTTGAATACCCTTTGTTTCTTTTCTTGCCTGATTGCTCTGTCCAGAACTTCCAGTACTATATTGAATAGGAGTGGTGAGAGAGGGCATCCTTGTCTAGTGCCAGATTTCAAAGGGAATGCTTCCAGTTTTTGCCTGTTCAGTATGATATTGGCTGTTGGTTTGTCATAAATAGCTTTTATTACTTTGAGATATGTTCCGTCAATACCTAGTTTATTGAGGGTTTTAGCATAAAGGGCTGTTGAATTTTGTCAAAGGGCTTCTCTGCATCAATTGAGATAATCATGTGATTTTTGTCTTTGGTTCTGTTTATGTGGTTAATTAAGTTTATAAACTTGCGTATGTTGAACCAGCATCCCCGGGATGACGCCTACTTGATCGTGATGGATAAGCTTTTTGATGTGCTGTTGCAATCGGCTTGCCAGTATTTTATTGAAGATTTTTGCATCTATGTTCATCATAGATATTGGCCTGAAGTTTTATTTTCTTGTTGAGTCTCTGCCAGCTTTTGGTATCAGTATGATGTTGGCCTCATAAAATGATTTGGGGATTGTTTGGAATAGTTTCAGAAGGAATGGTACCAGCTCCTCTTTGTATGCCTGGTAGAATTCGGCTGTGAACCCTTGAACCCTGCTGGACCTCAGTTTTTTTTGGGTGGTAGGCTCTTAATTGCTGCCTCAACTTCAGACCTTGTTATGGGTCTGTTCAGGGTTTCGGTTTCTTCCTGTTTAGGCTTGGGAGGAGGCAAGTGTCCAGAAATTTATCCATTTCTTCCAGGCTTACTAGTTTATGTGCATAGAGTTGTTTGTAATAATCTCTGATGATGGTTTGAATTTCTGTGGAATCTGTGGTGATATCCCCTTTATCGTTTTTTATTGCATCAATTTGGTTATTCTCTCTTTTCTTTTTTATTAATCTGGCTAGTGGTCTGTCTATTTGTTGATCTTTTCAAAAAACCAGCTCCTGGATTTATTGATTTTTTGAAGGGTTTTTTGTGTCTCTATCTCCTTCAATTCTGCTCTGATCTTAGCTATTTTTAATCTTTTGAGCTGATGAGATCTAGAAATGGTTTTGGATTTGTATTTCCCAATACCAAAATGGGTTAGGACTTTTGGAGACCTTGCGATGAGGTGAACGTATTTTGCTTTTGGGATGGACACAAATCTTTGGTAGCCAGAGGTCCAACTGTGGCTGGACATCAGTATTTTAATTCCAAAAACATCAATATTTTAATTCCCAGAACGTGTGAATATGTTATTTTACATGGAAAATAAAATTTGCAGATTTGATTAAGTTAATTTGATATTGAAATGGGGAAATTATTCTGGATTATACAGTGGGCTCAGTGTAATCATAATGGTCCTTATAAGAGAGGGACAGGAGAGTGATACACCATGAAAAAGTCTCAGTCCACTATTGTGGCTTTGAATATCAAAGGTCGTACCCAGCCAAGGAAGGTCAGAAGCCTCTAGAAGCTGGAAAAGACAAGGAAACAGATCTTGAGAAGGAACACATCCCTAACAACACCTTGGTTCTAGCGCTATAAAACTCTGTTTCAGACTTCTAACCTCCAGAAATGTAAGGTAAAGTCATGCTGTTTTAAGTCACCCAATTTTTAATAATTTGTTATGGAAGCCATAGAAAACTAATGTAAGTGGAAATTGGAATTATATGAACCCTAGAAGCTTATTTTCTAGATTTCAGAATTGTCAAAGAGGAATGAGGGTGACCAGAAAAGACATGACACTCGCCATCAGGCAATGGTATATTAGTCAGTCATAAGGTTTGCATATTGAAAGATGGTTATGTTAACACCAATGAATAATATGATTCATTATCTGAGATGTAGATAATGAAATATTTTTTTGGAATTAGTGCTGGATATAAATTTCAGTTTGACCTTGTTCTTGGAAAAATAAAGTTAATTTTTCTTTCTTTCTCCTAAGTTTGTTCATTTGTAAAATGAGCGTTCAAATACCTACTTTATAGCATTCATGTGTGGACTGACTGAGAAAATGCTGCAGACTTTTTTAACATGTGCCTGGCTTGTGGAAAGCACTATTTGAATCATGTTTTTTATTTATTCATTCAGCAAATGTACTGAGGATATATTATGTGCCAGGCACTGTTTTACATGCCGAGGAAAAAGCAGCTTTCAAATAGTTAAAAATCTCTGCCATTGTGGAACTTATATTCTATTGGAAAGGTTATGTATTAAACAAGATAATTAAGCAAAAGTATTTTGTATATTGGCTGAAAATACACGTGCAGGAGAAACAAAGGAAAAGGGACACTGATGATAGATGGAAACATGTTTGTTTGCAGATGGCAATAGTCTAGTACTGAGGGAAATGCCAATGACGCAAGAGAAAGAAAGGAGTTGGACCCTCGTTTTAGGTGAGAGGGACTGTGATCCACCACATAAGCACAGGGACTGATCTCAGATAGCTAACATCCATGGCTCATCTGTAGTTAGGCGTCAAGGTGAAGGGCATGGGACAGAAGCAGATGGGTAGGTGTATGTGGTCTGGGAGCATGTTCAAGTTCTCTTCTAATGTCTTCTATTTCCTAGGTGAATATTTTGCTAGATCATCAGCTAAGAGTTAAAGTTGGTGTTCAGTTTTGGAATAATGAGATAAAAGAGTCATCCAGAAGACAGGGATGGTGCCTAGTCTAGAGAGAGGAAAAAATGGCTGTCAGTCAATATAATCAGGCCCATTTTGTAATAGTGAATTTAAAGTAAGATCAGTCCACATTGTTATTGTTTTTCTCCAGCTACTTTTGGCTACCTGGATGTACATATGGAGTAGGGAGATATATTGATTAACCAGGGTTACACTCTAGCCAAATTAATTCAAAAAATAAAGAGACTGGTAAAAGAGTTGGCAACATATGTGAAGGAGTGCTCATAATGTCTGGGCATAGAAGGAAGTGAGAACATGTACGAGATAAGACACAAGAGAAGCTGGTAGGACCAATCAATTGTTGGTCCTGCAGGGGTCAAAAGGCACCAGAAGGAACAAACTGAAACAGTATAAGGCCCATGGGGCGTGGCATGTTTGCATTGGAAATGCACTTATGGATAATGACAGTCAAGAGTATGATCCTAGTTATGAGTGGTTGAGGTAGGGAAGATGACAAGGCCCAGATGCTGAGAGGCTAGGACGTTGGAAGGACCATCTACATGAATTTAAAGAAGAGCTTAGAGTCTCATTAAAGAAGGGCTTATCATTAAAGGCATTTAGTTTTTGTTTTCTGTTTTTGTTTTTTAATAAATGCATCGAACACTGTCTGGCAAAATGTGACTGAGTTATCTTTCACACTTTCCATCTGTAACTATTATAACCCCAAAACCAAAAGACAGTTTTGTATTTATGTACCTTATATTGTGGAAGTGACTTTTGGATGATACCATTAATAATAAAGGCATCACACTTGAATTTAAAAGCTCTTTCTAGATATTTAAATCCCCAGAGCTTTGCACAAAGCCTGAAAACAAATAGTTGTTCAATAAATATGTGCTACCTTAAAATATCTGTATATGACATCTAAAGTCACAACTTTAGCTTATGTTGTCTAATGTTAACTACAACTTAAGAAAGTCAGCTCTAGGACTTTGATTTAACATTACTCATTTGCATAATACAATGTACATAATTAATATCTCCCTGTTCCTTGTATTTTAAGCAGCCAGAGTTGTTAATAATATATTATGTAGCTAGAGTAGCCATTAGCCAGTCTTATGAGATAAAAGATCACAAAATTTAACATGCCATATTTCAACAAGCATAGATCACTAATATTTAATTGGAGAAACATTTTTCTTACCTTAAATAAGTTGGATAGCTATCCATGCTTCATAAAATACATCTGAATGTACCCTCCCTGAACCATGCAATATTTTTAAAATATGTTAAATCTTGTGAAAATGAAAATATCCAAACTTGTATAAGGATACAAATAATTATTGAGGAATAAGGGAGACCATCTTTCATATTATATTATTCTAATTTTTGAATGGAATATACCCAACAGTCTTTACAAAAATTTTGAGTAAGTTGCCAAAGACAAACTTTATTTGTAAAAGAAAAAAGTTGCAGCTATACTTTATCCAAAAAAAGAAAGCTAACTCAGCTTTGGGGCACTCACTTCCACTATATGTCTACGTTTTATGGCATATCCACCTGGACCAACTGTCTTTCCAAACTGAAAAATCACCACTTTTTATTCTGTAACTAGTGAAAGGCTATTTATTCTTTGTCATTCTTTCCTAGATAATGGACTGGTAAGGAAAATTATATATAGCATACCCATGCTTGTGGTTACCTTTTATGAAAAGACAGTGGAAATGCCAGTGTTTTCATACAGGCAGATACAGCAGTATGGGAAAGGTTCTATTTGTTAATCTGGATGGTGGGTACATATGTTTTATTATTATGCTTAAACATGTATTATTCATTATAGATATTTTTAAATATATGAAATGTTTAATAATAAAAAATTGTGAAAAACAAAGATAGTCTAGATATAACTCTATTTGTCATAGATCATAGAGGAACAATGTCAATCAAAATAGCACATATCCTTATTTTTACTAGCATGTAATAAGATGTCTGTCCTGTCTGTTCCAATGTTTCAGACAAATATAGGCACATGCTGCATCGCTTTTTAATCAATTGATATTAAAAAAAAACACTGTTGTAGCCTTTGGGAGTGGACATGGATTCTCCTACCCTGTTCTTTTCCCACAGGAAGTGTTCTGTCTAGTCTCTCCATCCTTATCACCATAACTTAAAACTAGGTGGTTGATGTGATTAGCCATTGTGTCCCAACCCAAATCTCATCTTGAATTGTAATCCCTATAATTTCCATAATCCCCAAGTTAAAGAAGATATCAGGTGGAGGTAATTGCATCATGAGGGCAGTTTCCCCCAGGCTGTTCTCATGATGGTGAGTGAGTTCTCATGAGATCTGATGGTTTTATAAGGAGCTCTTCCCACTCTGTTCAGCACTTCTCTATCCTGCTGCCTTGTGAAGAAGGCACCTTGCTTCCCTTCACCTTCAGCCATGATTGAAGTTTTCTGAGGCCTCCCCAGCCATGCTGAACTGTTTGCTTCAGACTGACCTTTTTGCTTTATAAATTACCCAGTCTCAGATAGCTATTTATGGCAGTGTGAAAATGGAGTAATACAGCAGTGAAGAATTTGGCACAGCCTTCATTCACATAATAAGCATTTGTTGAACACCTTCTGTTGGTAGGAAACTATAAGTTTTGAGATCCCTTGTATGTAAATAATCCACCTTGAGTTTTACAGTACATAATCTCTTTTAGTCATCGACTGGTTCCCACGGGGCAAGAGGACAATTGAAATACATCCTGAGAACAGTTAATGAAAAGAAACAAGCACAGAGTTGGCATGACTGTCTCAAATAATTCATTTCCTTTGTGGGGAAATGAATTATTAGTTTCTAAAGAATGGTCTGCACATTGCATATTCTTCTTAATCAATATAAATAATAATTCTTTCCTTGTAATGGGAAAATCCAGATCTCTCAGAAGGTCTCAGCACTCGATCAATGCCAGTTCTTTTGAATTGACCACCAGAGAAGCAGACACTGGCTTCCTTGTCAGGTGTCATAGTGTTTATCAGCCCCTCATATAAAGTGAAGGCCCCAGAGGACAGCTGTTATGCTGTGCTCATTCATTCCCTAAAGGGACACAATGCCATTAGTGTATGAGGTGGGCAAAGGTTTGAACAGCAAGGCTTGGAACAGAAAAGAAATAAAGATTCCACCTCCCATGTGGATACCCTCTAAGTAGGCTTTTCTGAAGAAAAGTGCTGGCCCTGTAGGCATTTAAGTATGTCTACACACAGTCACTCCTCTGTGGTCAATTTAACTTAAGAAAGTGTCAAAGACACCTCAGTCACTTTGCCTGGGATAAGCAATACCAGGCACTTCTACATAAGGAGAAATTATTTCTTTGCTCCTCCACCTTAGGGTATTCAATGACTGTAAATGTTCATCCGTTGTCCTTTTGCTTCAATAAACAATGTTTGTGTCTCCATCTTGTAAGGAGTTGTTCCATGTGTAAAGCCATTGTGAAGTTTCACATTCATCAGTCAAATGCCATTAACTGCTGCTACCTAAATATGACTTATCAGAGCACGAGAGTCCATTATGTCTTTTTATGTCAGGCAGAAAATGAGGTTCTCCACCCAAAAATCCACTTCTTTGCCAAATACCCAGACATATCATACGAAGAGTGATAGAGTAGAGGCAGTAGGATGAGTAGGAATTTTTGAGGCAAGTGAAGACAGGGAGACATAAGGAGGATGGAAATGCCTCTTTCTGCTGTTACAACCATCACTCCACTCCTTCCTTTCAGTAATTGTTTCAACACAGAGGTGTCCTGGTTGCTGGTGGCAACCCTGATTTGTGACACAAGGATGGCACACAGCATATCTTCCCTCAATGGTCCCATGGGCACAACACCAGATTGCCATGCATATTGATTTTTCTCTCATCCCATCGAGACATCACAGCTGCCCCCTCAGTGAGTAGGTGGAGGCGAAACCTCACTCCTGAGCAGGACAAATGTATGTTCACAGCCCTGCTCTTGGAACAACTCCCATGCTGCTCTGAGCATTTTCCATTTGCTCCTTCTGAAGTTGAGAAAATGAAAGCAAAATCCTTAGAGGACCTTAGATTGGTCTGAAAAATAAAAAATAAAACAGTCGGGCTAAAACCAGCTCAATAATTTCTCCATGCTTTGCACTCTCCCCCTATGAAACTATAGTTACAGAAGATAAAGGCTGAGAAATAGAAAATTGAATTTGGCCCTGATGTTTAAAAAAGGTGGAAACATCTGAATCTAAGTGGTAAATCATTATGATCTTTTGGTGAGGTGATTAAATTATCTGGAACTGCTTACATGATTAGTGGTCTGTTACATTGGGTATGGTTCTGTGGTTACATGCCTGCCACATGTGTGCTCTGGCATTTCTATCCAAACTGAAATTTCTCTGTCTGTATATGAAGATCAAAATCAGAAGCACAGGCAGGGAATATGGTGGCAAACAGTACTAATTGGACAAATGTTTTAACATATGCAGAACCACAAAGTCACAATGATGCTTGCACCTTAGACTATTAGTCAAATATCCTGAAATTAGGTTTGGGTAGTTGTACCCTGATTAGAAGGGATCTTGAGAGGCCACCTAATTCTTCTTCTCACTCTGCTCTCCTGAGAAGTCCCCAAACATACCTGATATGGTTTGGCTCTGTGTCCCCACCGAAATCTCATCTTGTGGGGGAACCCAATGGAAGGTGATTGAATTATGGGGGTGGGTCTTTCCTGTCCTGTTCTTATAATAGTGAATGGATCTCACGTGATTTGATGGTCTTAAAAAGTAGGAATTTGCCTACACAAGCTCTCTGACTGCCACCATCCAAGTAAGATGTGACTTATTCCTCCTTGCTTTCTGCCATGATAGTGAGGCTTCCCCAGCCATGTGGAACTCTGAGTTCTCCATTCAACCTCATTCCTTTGTAAATTGCCCAGTCTTGGGTTTGTCTTTATCAGCAGTGTGAAAACAAACTAATATAATACCCATCAAGAAAATTGTTCATCTAATCAAACACAACTCTCTTGGCACATCTTGGGGTTTAATCTGTGGATAAATCACACATAACTGAAGTAAATGACTACCTGTTGTGGCTTCAGGGGAGCTTCTGTGCATTGCCTCCACTCACCATTTCACATACACACAGATATACCTGTGTACATGCATAGAGGCACACAGAGCCAATCTTACTAGGCTGTTGGCATATGAAATCCACGTGGCAGCAGTAATAGGCTCTACCTCTAATTCCAAGGCTTAACCTCCAAATACTCCTGAGAAAGGCAAATTTACATGAACTGATTCCAGTTTCATTCACAAGAATGGTTTTTATATGAAGAAGGAGCTAATATATTTACAGAATACAGATAAAATGTAACAGAGAAGATAAAAGTTGCCTATTTCCCAGTTTTGTAGGATATATTAAGCTCAAAACAACTATGATTAAGTCACATATTTGGATTTGGTTTATGACATTTAATAAAATATGCTTTTTGTGAGGATTATGGGATGTCTCTGATGTCTAAGTATTCATTTTTTATTGACTTTGTGTCCTTTAAATTGGTTTTGTTCAAAGCAAAAACTTGAATATATTTTGATTTTACTAAAAATTTAAAAGGAATTCAGTTTAAGATTTATGTTACTGTATATTCTGAAACTCTATAAAATGCCTTGTAGGGATAGTTCTGTAGGGCGTGCTCTCAAATTTTGGTACTGCATTCCCTTGTCGAAGTCTAGTTCAACAGCTATAATCTATTACGAAGGCTAACATTTTGCTTTGTTAATTACCACCAATCTCCTCATTTCTGTTGGAGCTCTGCACTTACTGAGTCAGGGAAGAGTAATGGAAGGGAAGAAAATATCTTTGTGTAGCACTGAACAGAACCCATTTTAAGAAAATTTTGCTAAATAAGATATTTTGGGGAGATGACTGCTTTTACTAATTTATTCAGAGCTACCTTTACCATTCTCAAATATTTTTGTTCATCTTATCTGTGGATTCTTAAAAAGTCTAGTAGAAAGTATATTCCCACAGTCAGCTAAGACTTTACAGGCTTAACTACAAAAGAACCACGGAGATTTTCTTAATAAGACACTTCCCATTTGAGCAATAGGGTCACAGGATTTACCAAATAAATAAATAGATAACAAAACAAACAAACAAAAAAAAAAACACTGAATATCTTAAAACCATGAATTGACCTGAAGGCTTTGGGCTTTCCTCTTCCAAGATGGGGCTTTTTATTCTTTTTAATTCAGACACGCTGGTGGAAAAACATCGCTATGAAAGAATGATTAGTTAATCTGCTGGGGACAAGAGAATGGAGGTTAAAATGCTTGGTGCTAAGTTTTTATTCTTTGTTTGTTTTAAAATTCATGGAAGCTCTAAATCCTCTCACAGTCTATAAATAATCCTAGTAAAGAATGCCAAGGGTAGAAATGGATTTCTCCACATGGAAGCTGGATGGCATTTGATCTCTTTAAATATACAATGATCTCACACCTCTTTCAAAGGTATATCTAATTCTGTACATCTTTTGCAACTGTGTCTCCAGAAAACGGCCAGTAAAATATCTAGAGATGCATTCGTTTAATCTTATTTTGAAGCATAATGAATATATCATTGAAAAATAAATATACTGTAATAGCCAATATTGTTTTGTTGCTTACCATGCATAAAGCCATGTTCATTATCTCATTTAATCTTCAGAACACTAAAGATCTAGGTTTTATTATTTTTTCCATCTTACTAAGTAACCCAAAGGATGGAGATAACTTATCCAAAGTCACAGGACTTAAGAGAAGTCAAGGCTATGATCCACACAGTCTAACTCCAAATCAAAAACACAGCCAAATATATAAACACTGGACCAAATGGTCCACATTTTTGTACAGCTAGAGAATGTAATTTGTTCTCTAATAAATAGAATATATTAAAAGTTTACTGAACTATAACATATATGTGTAATATGTATATGTGTGTGTGTGTGTGTATGTGTGTGTGTGTGTGTGTGTGTGCGCGCGCGCGCATGCGTATCAGGTTACACCAGAAAAAAAAAAGTTTCTGAATTTAAAATCCTATTCAGAAACCTGACAGACTTAAGTGATTATGACATTTTATCTTCTGTTAGTTGATTTTTTATCTTTGCAGCAATCTATAGTACTTGAAGGTGACTTCAAACCTAAGTCTTTCTTGACAGGGAAGGAAAGAACAGGTTTTTGTAAAGAGACTATTTGAATATATTAGTGTGTTCAATGATTTAACAGGACATTTAACTAATAGTATCATGGCACAATTTGCACAAATCTCATATAAGGTTAACTCATTTGTCTCCATAGTCAATTCATTACCTTGATGTTAATGTAACATTACATTTAACTTGAGCTACTCTCTCTTTGTCTTTTCTCTAAAATGCCAACTTCTGATCTTGTTTACCTATTAGTAGGTGAACTCTGCTTAGGTGATCAGAAAACTACAGAGATAATGGTGTTTCCAAAGCTGGTCCCTGTTATTTACTTTTGCCACAATGTTCTTCATGTTATGACAGTCAGAAAAAGTGAATGAATCAGAATTGACTTCTCTATTAAAATTAGTTTTCAGGAAAGCATTATACAATCAGGTTTAACTTCCACAATTCTCATACTCTTAACCCCTTTAGGCTCTGTATGCAACTGACTAGGAATTAGCCAATGGTCGCCCTTTGTTTTACAAAATCTAGATATTTCAGATATTAAAAGTATTATGCTGATGTTTTGATCTAGTGATGTCAAACATGCAGTGTTTTTACAGATTATTATGAAAGCAGTCACAGAAGCCAATTATTCACCCATGTTTATAAGTGCCTTCTCTTCATCTATACAGCTAGCTACTCAATTACATTTATGTAGATTTCCATTCTGTCCTGCTTCTGTAGCATGGCATGGAACTCCAACTAATTTCAGCCCAAAGCTAACCTAGGCAAAGTCAGAGCATACATTGATCTAGAAAAGCCAGTAAGTTTTAGAAAACAGACTGCAGGTGGGATGTAGTCTTTAGATGCTATTACTGCCTATGACTGCTTCAGTGACCTTGAGAAAAATTTACGTAACTCCTAGTATGTAAAGCCATAGATTTACTTAAAGCAATTGACTAATGTCAAAAAAAATTTTTTTTTCTAACTGTACCCTAGTTCTTGTAGCAGTATTATTCAACAGCCAAAAGGTGGAAATAACCCAAGTATCTATTGAGAGATAAGTGGATACACAATGAGGTGTGTGTGTGTGTGTGTATACGATGACATATTATTCATCCATAAGAAGGAATGAAGTTCTTATATATACAACAGCATGAATGAACCTTTAAAACATAATCCTAAGTAAAATAAACCAGACACAAAAGGATAATGTACAATTCCAATTATACTATATAGTTGGATTAAGCAAATTCATTGAGACAGGAAGTAGATTTGAGGTTAATAGATTACCAGATGGGGAATGGGAAGTTAATGCTTAATAGGTACAGAGTTTTTGTTTGGAATGGTTAAAAACTTTTGGAAATAGATAGTAGTGATGGTTGTATAACATTGTGGATGTAAATAATGTCACTGAATTTTATTCTTTAAAATGCCACAAACATCAAATTTAAAGTTACACACATTCAACCACAATTTTAAAAAATAGTAATATACTAAAAATCATTGAATTATATACTTTAAATGATGGGTTGCGTGGTATGTGAATTCTATTTTGTAAAAGCTGTCAAAAACAAAAAATGGATTTCTCTGAGGTTCGGTTGGATGTTAATAGTTGCAAAAGTATCTTCATGGAGAGGCTGATGTGGTATCCTAGCGATTGCTGACACTGGCATAGTGGATTATTTTGGTTTGCTTCTGACTCTTTTCCTGCTGGGCATAATTTATATTCTTATGGCATTTTCATTTCTACCCTATAGTTGGGTCCATTCACAGAAGACAGACATGACCTAAGGGTCTAAGACCAACTACTTTGCTAAGCTCTTGGTACTATCAGTGTTAAAAGCTATATATTCCTTAGCTTTTGGTGCTATCAGTGTCATACTTTCTAACAGGAATTGACTTGATATTAAAATTGATTTGGTACTATCAGTGTTAAAAGCTATATATTCCTAAGCTTTTGTATCAGTGTTATACTGTCAGTATTATAAAGTGTAACACTGATTCAAAAGCGTAGGAACTGACTTGGTATTAAAACCTAATTTCTCCGTGGACGTGACGGCACTAAGCTGAGGATAGAATTGCTCAACTTTGCCTGCCTTTCCCTTTAGCTGCTCAAACATCATTTCAGATCCCAGACAGGGCTGACCACCGTATCTGAGCCTTGACAGCATTATGATTTGATTATTCTCAGGCCTTTCCATGTCCCCCTTTTCACTGAGATGTTCCTGGATACTTCAGAATCTCATAGCTTCAGCTATTTTCTTTTCGCTAAACAAAGAAAAATTCCCGAACTATTAAATCTAATTTTACATTTTATAAGTTTAGACTCAAATTTGATTCTGTATTCCAAATTATTCAGTCATCCATTGTTGTTTCTAAGTAAATCAGATCTTCTGACACTCCCTTGTGTTATACTACTTCTATACCATGTAACTACCATTACGCTCTCATAGCGTTCATTACATTGTGCAATTATATACACACACACACACACACACATATATATATATACACACTTTATTATACTTAAATTCTGGGGTACATGTGCAGATCATGTGGAATTGTTATATAGGTACATACACGGCAATGTGGTTTGCTGCCTTCATCCCTGTCACCTATATCTAGCATTTCTCCCCATGTTATTCCTCCCCAACCTCCCTACCCCGCACTGTCCTTCCCCTAGTCCCCCACAACAGACCCCAGTTTGTGATGCTCCTCTCTCTGTGGTCATGTGTTTTCATTGTCATGGATGAATCTGGAAACCATCATTCTCAGCAAACTGACACAAGAACAGAAATCAAACATCACTTATTCTCACTCATAGGCGGGTGTTAAACATTGTGCAATTTTTAGTATATTTTTCAGTCTCCCCTAGTAAGCAATGAACTTCACAGTGGCGGAGACCATGTGCCATTTACCTTCTCACTTTAACCAGAGTGCCTGTTCTATCAAAAAGATGTACAAAAAAAGCTTGCTAAGTGAATCAGTGAATTGAAAAAAAAATACATCAATGTATGAATGGCATAGAAAGAAGCCAATACATAAAATAAATTACTGATTCTAACAGGGCACTTCAGTTAAAAAAAAATGTACAGTTTGTGACTAGTAAGATATTCAGTGGGCCAGCCTGCCTGTGTAGAGATGGGCATATATGTTTTCCTCATACCGTTTGTGGCCTTTGTTGTGCCCCTTCCCTCCTAGTTGTGTAAGCACTCTCCAAAAGTTTTAGTCTTATTAAAGATGAGCTAGGCATTGTATTTCAAAAATAAGCATAATTTCCTGCCGGCAGGATGACAGAAATATATTAAAGGGCTGGTTCTCCACTCATTCTATTTCCAAAGTGCTCTTTGTTTTCTTTACCCACTTGAACCATGACTCAGTTGATGTGTCATTAAAAATACATCAGGAAGAGAGGAATGCAGAGCTTATAAAAGAATATCTATTAATGGTAGGATCCAGTAAAGCTCTTTTCTAAGAAATAATGTATATTAAATAATATGTGCCCCAGGTTTTTGACTCACTCAATTACAATAGAAATCTGTATAAGTTTTTTAATTTTATAGCTTATACACTCACTAATACCAAGAGCTGAAATGCACACAGAGGCTGCAAAGCATATGAATGAACTGTAGCTGAAATGTATTTATAGAATGATAAATTATCCACATTAAATTTAGACAGCGGAAGGGAAGTCTCTCAGGGATCTACAGATTTTCAATTTCATATGAGCATTTGTGTTTGATTCTGAAGTCTGGCTGTTCCATTTAAGGTAACTATTTTTACATTGTGGCATTTCCCCTGCATTATTTTTGTTGTAAAATCTTGAATAGGGATACTAAGCACTATTAATTTTTGCAATTTTTGAGTAAATAAAATTTAATACCTGGAATACTGATGTCTTTGTATAATAACTATGTAGATTTAACTTAGGTGTCTGTATATTATTAAATCAATCAAAATGCCTTTATTAAATATTTGTGGAGACTCGTATGAACCAGACACTGTGCCAGTTGTTAAGGACATAGAAATAATGGCCATAGTTTTGTCCTGAAAGAACTCTGTGGAAGACAGACAAGTAAATGTATTTTATTAGCGAAGAGACAGCCACAGGGACTATGGTAACACTAGGGATATACCTAACTCAGCCTGTAGATCACGGATGACTTCTGTGAGGAGGTGACAAGTAGAAATTAGGAACAGAGAAGAAAACAAAGATATTCTGAAAGAAGCCCAGAGATATGCAGCAAAAAGCCAAGAGTTCTATTCCTTAGAGGCAGAGCGCTGAGCTTCTTTGACACATAATAGGCCCTTATTTTTAAAGCATTAATTAACCAGCTGACATGTCTATGCTTGGGCACTAATTCTTTCCCATGTTACCAGAACCCACTTCCTTTTATATTTTTTGTATGAGTCTTAATCATAATCTGTTTTGGTGACTTGGACCTGAGCCTAATAATATGACTTTACGACACCCTTATCTATTCACTGTAGCTTAACTGTTCATTCCGGGAGGGTCTCCTAGTGAGTGGAGCCCAACAGTTTGAAGCAAGAAAAGCATTTTCAACTAAGAGATCTTTACAACTTAACAAAAGTGTGCTTACTCCATTAATTCATTTGCCTTCACCGCTATCTTGTATATTAGGTATTATTACTTATGATACTCACTTTAAAAATGATGAAACAGAAACTTATAGATGTTTCTGTCAGAAGACAGATGTCTTACTCTAACTAGGTCACTGAGGATAGTTTAACATAGCAACTACTTATACAGTGTGGACAAGGTTCAGAATGACTGACAGGATATGGTGTGCTTCCCTGAGCAGAGTAGTTACTGCCCTAGGCTTGTATATTAGTGTCCTATTGCCTCTGTGATAAATTACCACAAATGTTGTGGCTTAAATAACACACATTTCTCACCACACAGCTCTGGAAGTCAGAAGTCTGAAACCAGTTTCACTGTGCTAACATTAAGGTATCCACAGGAGGGAGTTCCTTCTGGAAGCTTTAGGGGGTAAACTGTGCCCTTGCTTTTTCTGGCTTCCAGAGGTTGTCCTCATTCCTTAGTTCATGTCCTCACATCACATCGCCTTTTCTTGCCTGTTTCCAGTCTGTTTTTGACTGTCTTGCCTCCATCTTAGAAGGACCCTTGTGATTATATTTATGATCCAGGCAGATGATCCAGGATAATCTCATCCCAAGATCTTTAACCTAAACCCATCTACAAAGTCCCTTTTTCCATGTAAGGTAACTTTCACAGGATCTGAGAATTATGACATGAGTATCTTTACGGATTACTATTCAGCCTAACACAGCCTGAATGGCCAAGGGAATGGAAGAGTTATCAGAACCCAGAGAGAGCTGTACAGAAAAGGTACCTGGTATGTGGCCTTTTAATATAAAGCAACACAGCCAACTATGCAGATTCTCCAAGGAGAGATCTGGAAAAATAAGCACCCTCTCCTCATGCTCCTCCACCTCTGATCTCCTTCCTGGGTCTTTCATTGACCCAACTCAACTAGTAGCCAGAGGGCAACACCGTGGGAGGCCACTAACAACATCCATGAAGTTCAGTCTCCCAGGGGCAGAGCAAGGGAGGAGAATGGTAAGAAACAGTCTGTGAGACATAGAAGACAGCCAGGCTCAGGGCTGGGTGTGGTTGTTCAGGCCTATAATCTCTGAAATTTGGGAGGCTGAAGCCTTTGGATCACCTGAGGTCAGGAGTTAGAGACTAGCCTGGCCAACATGGTGAAACAGTGTCTACTAAAAATACAAATTAAAAATGTGCAGGCATGGTGGCTCGTGCCTGTAGTCCCAGCTACTAGGGAGGCTGAGGCTCCAGCGTTGTCTGAGCCTGGTAGGTAGAGGTTGCAATGAGCCAAGATCATGTCATTGCACTCCAGCCTGAGTGACAGAATGAGACACTGCCTCAAAACAAAAACAAAAAAGAAGACAATCAACCTCCTTCTTTTCATAAGACTACATTTATATTTTAATTATTCCAATAAAAGATAAATTCCTTAAAATCTAAGAATAAGTATAAAAATGAAACTGAAAGTCTATCCCCAACCCTGCCACCAATATCCCCCAACATTCTCCTCCCTAGTCTGAACCTGCAGTGGCAAAAGACTTAAGTGTAAACATAAGTGGAAGTCGCAGAGGTCAAGGATAAAACAAAACAAAACTGATAGCATGGATTAAACTCTGCTTCAGCCGTTTTCCTAATGCATCACATACATGGATGCCATTTCTTCTGACGGGAATTATTTTCTCTTCATTATTTGCTGCTTACACTCACCTTGTAGGTCTTATCTCAAATTTCACTTCTGGAATATGTCACTTCTCAATATAAACTAGATATCCACTCCCATCGTCCTTATACTCTTTCTCCAGATCTTACATTTTCCTGCATAGCCTTTACCACAATCAGTAAATACGGTTTTGTATGCGTAATTTATTGTTTATATGTATATCTCCTCATTGGTTTGTTTAGCGCTAGGAAGCCAGCTCAGCTGCTGTCACCCCAGCTCAGTGGACAGTAGTTGACACAAAGCATACGTTAAAGGCTTTCTGTGTCTGTGTATTTTAAATTTCCTGACAAATTTCAAATCCATAGAAAAAGTTCAAAGTTCAGTGCAGGAAAATTAGTTAATATTTTCACATTTGTTTTCTCTCTCTCTGTATGCCTCTCACACTCTCGCTCTTTCTCTTCACCTTCCTTCTCCTCCTTTCTCTCTCTCTTTTTTCTCCTTCTCAATTTATGTTCTAAATTTTTAATTTGTAATTCTAACTGTGTTTGATGTCTAGAAATCTTTAGTGGTATTTAACTCCAGCTGGGGAGTTTTCTTTCTGTTTTTCTCCATTTCATGGTAAGTTTTGGAGAACACTTATCAGCTGACATCCTGATTCGCATTTCTATTTTCTTATATTAGCTTTGATTGCCATCTTCTGTTTATTGTAAACTGTCTTTCATTTTGTGGGGCCAGTAATAACAGATTTATGTAGTGATTTGTGCAGTTTAACAAAATTTCATATCTGAAACCATTTATATTTTCTGTTCAGGAAGTGCAGTTCCTAAAATCAATAGTTCTATATTATGCTCTTTAGGGTAGATGTTGGTATATCTTATTATTTTGTGATTCTTTTCATTGGGTAAGACTCTTAATTATCACAGCTTTTTTTTTCTTTCTGTTCCTCACCAATCCCCAAACAATATAAATTATTCCAAATGGATGATGTCATATTCTATAATATCTTTTACTTGACATGAATGAAAGGCTAATGTGCCTGTCTGTTATTGACAGATAAGAGTAGAATACATTAGTCATAAAGAATAATAGAAGGTTGTCCTCCACCTGCAGAAATAGTGTCTTAACAGGACTCCAGCCTCTGGTCCTGTGAACTTTCAATGTCTTTTCAAAGCTCTGATTCACCGGGTCTTGGACCAGTCCTCAATGTTTTCCACTGGTGTTGGGACTCCCTTTGTTTGCAATGAACATGATTTGTGCTCAATCATTCCTCAGCCCTCTGAGCTCTCTTCTCATTGCCCTGCAGTCTCTACCTCTCAGCTCCAGAGTGGGCTTTGTAGCTGGATCTGCTGATTTGGAAATATTTCCCTGCTTAACATCCAAATTATAGTTGTGGTGTTCTGTGTATCCTAGTCATGATATAGGCATGGGTTTTGCGTGGTCTTCTCCACTCCCCTTGACTGAAGTGCTTATGAGAGAATGTGTGGAGAAACTCAGATTTAGAAAAATACCATATGCTATGGGAAATGTGAGCTTCAATTGTATTTTCAACAAATAAATACCAATAATTTATAATATGCAAAATATGGTTATAAAAGTGTTCAAGTATAATATATGACACTAAGTAAACTCATCTTTTTATTATCAATTAAAAAACTCTTCTCCCCAAATTGATGCCAACTTCTAGTTCAGCCACATCAATAATAGTATCCTCCCAGCCTCTGTTTTTGTTTCTAAAGCCATCAGCCAACAGAATTTCTCCATGACATTACAAGGCTAATGAATGTTGTGGCAGATATTAGTAGAAATCTCCAAATATCTATCTTCATTTCTTCTTCAGGAATAGAATCCAAAGTTCTAGACAGGTATATGACAGCCTAAGTAAAGATCATATTTCTTAGCTTCTCTTAGAGTAAAGTGCATTTGGTCTCTGACTTATGATGGTTTAACTTATATTTTTCAATTTTATAATAGGTTTGTCAGGATGTAACCCCACCTTCAGTCAAGTTGTATATGTATGGCCATGGGATATGTACTGCTCATTGGTATATAACCAAAATTGTCATGGTATGACTTGTATAAGGATCCCTAAAAGAAATGGGGACACCCTTATTCACCATTCTTCATGGCTGCTGGATGGAACACCTACAATAATGAGTGGTATTTATTACAGAATAAAAATAGTCCAGTCTCTGATGACTGTGAAGTGTATGTTTTATAAGCTTGAGCCCTAGATATTTTATGGTTTATATTGCTATTGAGAATGAAGTCTTTTTCCTTCTACTATATTATAATCGGTTGTATTCAGTATTGCTGTTGCTTTGTATAAGTTGATTCTGTATCCAGCAATCTTATAAAACTCATAATTATTATCAAAGTGTATATGTAAATAACTCAGTTCTGTGTTTAAAGTGTTCAGGAAACATAACTGGACATTCATTTATTTCCTGAGCAACAACCAGACCAAAAGACTAGGCTAGGTTGAGGAGGGAGAAAAAAATCAAAAGATGAATAAATAAATATGGTATACCCTCAGTCAATAAAAAAAACTAATGTACTTGCATATACAAAAAGATATTGAGTTTCTCTGTTTTTTATGAATGAGGGTAAGAATAAGAAGAATCAATCATATTTTAGAATAATTGTTAAATTTTATTTTTATTCCCTGGGGCTTCTAACAAACTGACAAATTTAATTGTTGGCATTCATTTAGGTCAATATAGTAACTTATTTACAAGGAATAAACCCATTATAAAATATTTATTCACCCTGCATAGATGCTCAAACACTCTAGAATGGTATTGGATTAGGAATGAATACTACCTCTTTAGATGCCTGCTCAGTCAAATTCTTCATTCATATCTCCTCTGAAATTATTCATACAGGCATTTCCAAATGGCATAAATTATTTTAAGTAGATGATATCAAATTTTATGTTATCTTCTACCTTAAATAAATGGCTAATTGAGCTGTTATTGATAGATGGGATTGGAATACATTAATTATAAAGAATAATAGGATCTCGGATAGAGATCCAAGATGGCTAATCACTAGCAGCTCGGGATTGCAGCTCCCACTGAAAGCGCAGAGAACGAGAGGACGCCACACTTTCAGATCAATTTTTGTTGCTCACACACCAGGAGATCCCCAGTGGAGGAGCCCCACGTGTCGCCAGCGTGACTCTTGAGGCCGGTGAGGAGGTTTTGCCGCTGCCTTTGTGCAGCAGTTCTTGGTGCAGAGTCAGGAAAGCACCATCAATCTTAAAGCCGCTGTTTTGGCCGGCGCAGTGGGTTGCTCGGATTCTAGCGCCGGGAATCAACAAGTTGGACGTCCATTCAGAAACCCAACTATAAAGACGGTAATTATAAAGACCACAGATTGATAAATTTATAATGAAGGGAAGAAACCAGCCTAAAAAGGCTGAGAATACCCAAAATCAGAATGCCTCTCCCTCTACAGGGGATCACAGTTCCTCATAAGCAACAGAACAAGGCCTGATGGAGAAAGACTGTGTTCCATTAGCAGAAGCTGGCTTTAAAAAGTGGATGATAAGAAACTTCTGGGAATTAAAAGAACTTGTTTTAACCCAATGCAAAGAAACCAAGAACTTTGAAAAAAGGTTTGAAGAAATGTTAACAATAACACACAATTTAGAGAGGAATATAAGTGAATTAATGGAGCTGAAAAATACAACACGAGAACTTCGCGAACTATGCACAAGTTTTAACAGCCGAATTGATCAAACAGAAGAAAAGATATCAGAGGTCGAAGACCAACTTCATGAAATAAACCAAAAAGACAAGATTAGAGAAAAAAGGATAAAAAAGAACGAGCAAAGTCTCCAAGAAATATGGGACTATGTGAAAAGACCTAATCTACGTTTGATAGGTGTACCTGAATGTGACGAAGAGAATCAATCCAAGCTGGAAAATACGCTTCAGGATATTATTCAGGAAAACTTTCCCAACCTAGCAAGGCAGGACAATATTCAACTCCAGGAAATACAGAGAACACCACAAAAATATTCCTCAAGAAGACCAACCTCAAGGCACATAATCGCCAGATTCACCAGGGTTGAAATGAAAGAGAAAATACTGTGGGCAGTCAGAGAGAAAGGTCAGGTTACCCATAAAGGGAAGCCCATCAGACTCACAGCAGATCTCTCAGTAGAAACCCTACAAGCCAGAAGAGAGTGGGGGCCAATATTCAACATCCTTAAAGAAAAAAACCTTTCAACCCAGAATTTTACATCCAGCCAAACTAAGCTTCATAAGCGAAGGAAAAATAAAATCTTTTGTGAACAAGCAAGCACTCAGAGATTTCATCACCACCAGGCCTGCTTTACAAGAGCTTCTGAAAGAACCACTACAAATAGAAAGGAACAACCAGTATCAGCCTTTCTAAAAAATACCAAAAAATAAAGAACATCAACATAATTAAGAAATTGCATCAACTAATGGGCAAAACAGCCAGCTAACATTAAATGATAGTATTAAACACACATATATTGTTATTAATTCTAAATTTAAATCGACTAAATCCCCCAATCCAAAGACACAGACAGGCAAAAAAAGCCAAGACCCATTGGTATGCTACATCCAGATCCATCTCACATGCAAGGATACATGAAGACTCAAAACAAAGGGATGGTGAAAAATTTACCAACCAAATGGAGAGCTAAAATAAATAAATAGAAAGCAGGAGTTGCAATTTTTGCTGATAAAATAGATTTCAAAGCAACAAAGATCAAAAGAAGCAAAGAAGGATATTACATAAAGATAAAAGGATCAATGTAACAAGAAGAGCTAAAGATCCTAAACATATATGCACCCAATACAGAAATACCCAGATATATAAGACTTACAAAGAGACTTGGACCCCCATACAATAATAGCGGGAGACTTCAACATCAATATTAGATAGATCAATGAGACAGAATGTTAACATCGATATCCAGGACTTGAACTCAGATCTGGAACAAGTAGACTTAATTAACATTCATAGAACTCTCCACTTTAAATACACAAAATATACACTCTTATCAGTACTACATCACATGTATTTACAGGTTTAAATGAAATATTGGTTGGCTGCTTGTTAATTATTTTCTTCCCTCATTTTTTTTTAATTTTTTTAATTTTTTTAATTTTTTTTTATGTCTCTATTATTAAACACAATTACAGGCATACCCAGTTTTAGACTGCATTCTAGCCCGGGCAATAAAGCAACACCCCTGTTCTCTCTCCCTCTTCCTCTTCCTCTTTCTTCCTTTCCTTTATTCTTTTTCTTTTTTTTTCTTTTTTTATTTTTTTTCTTTCTTTCTCTCGTTCTTCAAAAAAAAAATAAAAAAGAATAATAGGATCTCCAAGTTTAAAAATGGGTAATAATAGGACAAACAGATTATGAATAGATATTACATTTTAAGAGGAGAGCTTAAAAAGTGTCAGATTTCATGAGAAACTGTAACAATTCAAAACTAGCCTTTTCAGAGTAAGTGATTCATTTTCCCCTTCAATGCATTCAGAGTTCATTATATTGTCTCAAAATACTGATAATATAGTATATTTTTCCATATTTGATGTTTAGAGGATGTTGTAAAAAGAGGGAGGTAGCCTGCTATTCAGAAAAGTTCGGAATGTTGATCTTTGATTTCTGTGCACTTCTATCTCTCACTCCAAACTTCCGTGAATTAGAACTCTTCAGTATCTGTGCGATCATCACCCTCCTTTCAGGTTTCATGGCCCCTTTTATCTGTTATCTTGCTCTCATGATAATGTGTTAACTCCTCTCCCAATCCCTCTTGTGGTTCCTTCTCTCCAATTGAATCTAACAGACTGCCGCCGAGGAGAAATTTTGATCAAAGCATTGCTCTAATTAGGTTACATCTCTACTCAGAAATTATCAGTTGTCTATGTGTCACAGTTTAAAAAGTAGTACTAAGTGCTCTGTATATGGCAGCGGTTAGCACCCTTGATGTAAATATTGCACTAGGCCTTCAAGATATACTCCCCTCCTAAATCTCCCAAACTGCCTCCCTCCTTTCTGCAACCTAACATTTGCTCATGGTTCTTCCAAAAGAAAATTTACATTTCAATGTCATCTTTTCCATGAAGACTCCACTGATTTCACTAGCCCAAATGTATTTCTTATTGCTGTGCTTAATACTTTAGGAACATCTCTCCTCTAGCACAAATCACATCTCTCATTGCCTTGTTTCCTTGACTAGATACTGAGCATTTATAGGATACAATCAAGTGTTCAAATTTTATCCCCATTCTAAGCACTTACAAGTGACATTGCTTTGCCCAATTATATAGATACCTAATAAGTATTTATCAAATGGAATTGTTATTGGACTAATTCAATTCACCTTGGGCTTACCACTTGATCATTTCCTTTATTCCTTAATTTAACAGGGGTAGCTTATGATTTTCTTTCCTTCTCATAGACATAATATAGGCATACTGCTCTAAAACTATACTAGACAGGAAATGATATATAACTAATTCTCATTATTCATGGTAAATATGCCTTTTAAAGGTGCCACAACCACTGCATTTGCAAATATTTAACTATTGGTCTTAGAAAAAATGCAGGGTGAGTATCTGCATCTCTCTTCCTGTGAGAATCTGCAGGGAGAATATCTCCATGTCTCTTCTTGTGAGTATCTCTCTTCCTGTGAGTATCTGGTCACAAAATTTTCATGAGCAGACCAATACATATTCTCGTTTTATATATGGTCTTACTTACAGATGCCTTACTTAGTATTCACTGTTGATTCATTGACGTGGCACTCTTGGCCAACAGCACTATAACTCATGCTTGAAGAAAGCTTATCTAGAACACATTTTTCTCCATAAGGCACACCACAGCCTTCTGGTCCTTAAGAACACTAGAAAGTACTTCAGCACTGTGCTTGGGAGACATCTTAAAAAGCAAAATTGCCAATGAAAACACAAACATATGAAAAACATAACACTACATATACATTACTACAAAAAGTACCTTTGTTTACCATATGAGCTGAAACAAGAAAGCAAAGCATCATCTCCTTCAACTTCAGCTGGAAATGTGTGTGTCAGGCTATTCACATTTCTATCTGCTCTGCACATGTCAGTGGCTGACCACAAAAGCAATGTGAATTTTTATTTTGGCATTACAAATAGACTTTAGCAAGTAGGAAAATTAGCAAATATGGAATCCACAAATAATGAGGATCAACTGTATGTGCCTCTGTGGCTCATTGCTACGGTAGTAGTTCCCCAAAAAGTCCTGCTCGCTTGTATTCCTGTCTTTGTGTAATCCCCTTCCATGTAAATACTGACTTTGGCTGTGTGACTTGCTTTGGACAATAAGCATTAATAAATATGAAGCAATCAGGGTGTTGAAATGCATCTGTGCATTAGGCCTTGAATCTTGGAATGCTGCCACCATGTGAAGAAGCCAGGGCTATTGGGTTAAAGAGGCACAGCCCAGCAGACAGCTAGCATTCACAAGACATGTGAGTGAGGCCATCTTAGACCACCTAGCCACAGTCAAGGCACAAGTTGACTGCAGCCACGTAAGTGATTCCAAGCCGCTCGATTAGAAAACGACTGAGCTCAGAGCATCCCAAATTGCTGAGCCACAGATTGTGAACAAACAAAATAGTTATCTTAAGCCACTCAACACTGGAGCAACTTGCTGCAAAGTAACAGATAGCTGATACAACCTCTATATTCGTCATCTATAATTGTACCACTTTAAAAAAATTCTGTGCTCCAAAGAACTCTGCAGCTTCTTTGCAAGCAAACAATCTTACCTGAAAAAAATTTATTTCTCTCTTAGATTTTGTATTTTAATTGTTTATTCTAGATTTTTAGTAGCATAAGGACTTAAGAAAAATATGAAATGACACCTTGCCATCCAAGCTCATTTTAAGCACTGTAATATCCCAGGCCTTTCCTAGTCCAGCAAGGAGGAGCAATATCCCTAAGGCTCTTGCTTATTTCTAATACCACCTACTGGGAACATTTCTGTCGCAAAGATAGCATGTTTTTTTCTATTATCTTGTCTGCTTTTTTTTTCATGCCTCAAGCCTCTCTGACTTGCAAAAAAAGCTTTTTTAATGTATATTTTACCAATCTACTTAGATTTGAGTCATTAGAACCAAAAGTATCTTATTTTACTATTAGATTTCCAGTGGCATCTACACTAGTATTTTTCATTTGTTATGGGAGTGTGTATGTGCAATGAAAGATGAGATAGTAAAAGACCTAATATTTCCTTCTCGGAAATGGAAAATAGAATGTAGGTTTGTAAGAGACATAGTAAAATAAAATATATACATAAATATAAGTATAGAAATGAACTGATATTTTAAGGTCTTACTTAATGCAATATTTAGTATATTTTTCTTTAGACTTTAAAAATTCTCTTATAGTAAGCCTGACAATTATAAATCATAATAAAATTGTTGTGCTTTTGTACTTATTTTGTGTAAAGAAAGTGTTATTAAGATAATTAAGAAAATGTATGAATATGGCTTTTGGAACATTCAAGAAGAGACTCATAGGCTCAGGAAATCAGGGCTGTTTATGAGAATATTCCCCTGGTCTGAGATGCTGGGGTTCTAGACCCACAAGATTATGATTTTCCTGTTTAAAAATATATGTTCTGTATGTTTAGAGTACAACATTAGGAAGTTAGTCCTTGCAGAGAAATGAAGAGGATAAAAAAATTCTAGACAAGAAAAATACTGAGGAAACTGTCTTCAGTTGAAGACTTTGTCTTCCACTAAAGCTAGAAGTAACATCTCAACCATAACAAATTTCCTATAAATCCCTTCTTTCCAATCACTACCCTCTACTTTTGGGTGGCAAATATAAGACTTATGTTTTAATTTTCATACAATTGCTCTACAAAGAAGTTATTGTTGTATAAATCTCCGAAACTCAGTACTACTGAAAGTCGAACTATCATGGCAAGAGTTTAAAGACTATATGAACGGAAAACATTGAACCTTACCTGAGCTCTGTACTCCTAGAAAATAGAAGAGATTGAAAAACCCTCTCCCAAATATTTTGTTTCTCAAACCTCCTCCACAATTGTGTGTTCCAACTGCAAAGAACCCTTCCCCATTTGACTCAGATAAGACTCAAATGTCCTTTCTTCCTCATGACTCCCAAAAGGCTTCAGGTGACTACCTTGTTTACCTGCTTATTAAACAGAAAACTTAATCTGGCATTTGTTAAAACAGTAAAGAAGACTTTATTCAAGGCTATTGCAATACGGATCAACTTCCCTGCAATAGAGGAGAAAAATCTCTGTTCTCAAGTACTTACATTTCTGAGTGGGGATATAGGCCATCAACAATAAGTGAATTATATGTGATATTGTCAAATTGAAGTAAACGTTGTGGAGACAAGTTAATTAGTAAATATGCTGTGCTAGATGTTGAGGGCTATAATTAAAAGTAAGCTATCAAGGAATGCCTAAGAATGGAACATTTGAAGACTTAGTTTTATCTACCCATGGCAATACCAGCTGAAAGAACATTACGGGTAAAAGCATAGCACAAGCAAAGTTCTGAGGTGGGCACTAGGAACATTACCAAAAAGTAGAACACAGCTCCCTACTACTGAAAGGATTATGAAAAGAGCATCTTATTTCTCCTCTCAAGAAATCATCCCCATTTTATTCTTATTTAAGAGTCCTGCTCCCTTTCCTCCTAGTTTATACCTAGCAGAATCACTTCAATAAACTCCTTTTTAAAAAATATAAAACACAGAAAAAGGGATTATCACCAATAAACCTTCATCCAAGTAACCCTCGAGGCCTGCCTTTCTTCTTAGAACAGAGATGGGGTACAAAAGAAAACAGATAAATATCTCAATAAATAATCTCACCACATTTTTTTTTCTGAGTGCCAGCGGTTGTACTATATAAATGTGAGCTAAATAAAATTTGGTGAAAATTGTAGCTGTAAGCAATGTTTATACCTCTTCAAATCTCCTTAATACCTTAATATTATTTCAGTGGTTCTGTTCAATACTAATAGCTAAAACATGTAACTAGAAGGGAAAGGAGCAGAGACAATGGAAACAGTGAAGTGATATCGAGTGAATAGTAACCGCTGTTTTCACAAAAATATTAAGGCATTGCTCCCATATTTATTCAGTTCACTTTATTTTGAAATTGAAATGAATATGAGAGAAAGGAGAGACTGCAAGTGAATGCAGCATTACAGTGTTTGTTATTCAACATCGAGTGTCTGAGAGGAATGCCGCAGGTGCCTTTTTCCCTTCTCTGCTCCTCTCTATAATTTCTTGATCCATTTAAATCTGGCTCTGCAGCTTCACTCATTATGTGTCATTTAGGGAAGGCAGAGTTACTGCAGTATTCTTCATTTTTTCATGCAAAATTGTATTGCTTCCCTAAACAAATAGATAATAAATAACACATATATGCAAAATCCTGGACTGGTAAGGATACCAATAATATAGACAGTAATTGGTTACATTTGTTAAATGTTTATTCTGTTTCATATAGTTAACCATGTTCTATACATTTTACATATCTCTTAAGTGTGGGCTTCAAGAAACAGACTCTAACATGGAGATTTGCATGCAAGAAGTTTATTGAGGTACTGTCAAAAACACCTGTGACAGAGTGAAGGAAGCAGAATTAGACACAGAGAATCTGAACTGCAATGAAGTAATAACTGAGGAATTAGCTGATCCTACATAGAGCACTAGAGCTAAGAGGGTCCTGAGTTTGGATTCATCCTAAGTCGAACCAACAGAGTGAGACATTTGTACACCCTTGTAGACCAATGGTACACCCATGTAGACAAATAATTACATGAGGAGATGTCTTCGTTTGGTAGAGTTGCCATAACAAAATGCCATACACTAGGTGGCTTAAATAACCACAATGTAGTTTTGCACAGTTCTGGAGGCTAGAAGCTCAACATGAAGGTGTCAGCAGGTTTGGTTTCTCCTGAGGATACTCTATTTGCCTTGCAAATGGATGCCTTCTTATTTATTTACACAGTCATCCCTCTGTTCACATGCATCCCTGAAATCTCTCCCTATGTCCAAATCTTCTCCTCTTCTAAGGATACCTGATTGGATTAGCACCCATGTAACAGCCTCATTTTAACATAATTATCTTTTTAAAGGCCCTAGCTTCAAATACAGTCATATTCCGAAGTACTGAGGGTTAGGTTCATAACACATGAATCTGGAAGGAACACAGTTTAGTCCATAACATTCTACCATGTGAACCCTCAAAATTCATGTCTTTCTTATGTGCAAATTACATTAACCTCCATCTCAGCAGCCCAAAAGGCTTAACCCATTCCATCATCAACTCTAAGTCCAGAAACTCATCTCAACATCATAGTATGAGTGAGAAATGATATGATTTCTCCTGAGGCAAAATTTCTCTCCAGCTATGAATCTGTGAAACCAAATGAGTTATGATGTTCTAAACACCAGGGTGGGTCAGGCATAAGACAGACATTCTCATTCCAAATGGAGAGATCAGAAAGAAAAAAGAAGTCTTGGGTCTCAAGTGTGTGAAATATACTACCTCTGGAATGAAAAAAAAAAAAAAAGCCTACCAGGTATTTTACTTTGTTTCTCAGTAGTGAGAAATGCAAGATTTAATAATCTCTTTAATTTTGGAGATTATGTCCTTGGGTTCTAGACTAATAGATCCCTAACACATCACTGGTATGGTAACACTCTGGATCTTTGTAGGTCTGTCACTCATCTTCTGAAGGATATGTGTCTTACCAAAATCTCCAAAGTACTTGCTACTTGTTGCTAATTAACATGACAAGGAAAGTAGGACTGGGCACAGGGAGGAGTTGAACTGTGGGGCAGTGGCAACAGGAGCCTCAGCTAATTCTGCAGGGTGACTGGAGCTCTTGGAGTTGAGTTTGTATTCTCCCACGGTGTTGAGCCATAATTAGATGCCCTTGTGAGGGAGCATATCCTTGGGCCTGGCTGTTCACTTAACTGAAGAGCAATTAATGGGAAGGGAGTTTGCAGCTGAGTATTTTGCTCCTAAAGGATGATTTGTGCAATATAGCACTGTAACTATTATTGCATATACTAATTCCTTTATGAGTATAATAAAAACAGCTACCGTGTACAGAGTACCTACTGTTGCCAGGCACTGTGCTTGGGCAGTGGGTACTCTGTATAACCATTCTACGGACATGGAAACTAACACTTAGGTGAAATAATTTTCCCATGGTTAGTAAATGGTCTGTCTGACTTCAAAACCCCAGATTCTAATCACTATGCTGATCTCTAATTCCAATGGCTTTTTGGAGAATTAAGTGAGCTAAATGATTTGAAGTGGCTGAATCAAACTTTGCATACTTTGATACATGTTTGCTGAAATAAACTGAATGAATGCTAAATTTCCATTCAGTATTGTTTAATTTTAATTCAGTATTTTTATGCTTTATTTAATAATAAGAAGGGCCAAATATATGACAATGAAAGATGATATAGAGATAAATGATATATATATGGCACACATGCATTAACAACAGTTTTTGACTGGTTTCTGTGACACTCAAGTGTAGGATAATTCTGTAATTATTCCTGGTAAGAAAATGAGTGTATCCAAGCAAAACTGAATTTAGTAGCCATAGTGTCTATGGTCACCTGAATATAATGCTCCCAGTAAGATATACTCATTTCTTCTTAATCTCCAAAATCTGTGAATCTTAACTTATTATATTACTTTATACAGAAAAAGGGTGAATATTACCATATATTGCAAATACCGTGACTAAATTAACGATTCTTTGAGTTTATCTTGAATTTTCAAGGTGGACCCAAAATGCAACCATATGTATCCTGACAAGAAGGGGCTGGAGAAAGAGACACACAGAGGAGATGGCAATATGAAGACAGGAGTACATATTGGGGTGATGAAGGCACAAGTTAAGGGATGTCTAACTTTGGGGGCTACCAGAATCTGTAAGAGACAAGAAATGGATTTTCCACTAGAGCCCTAGCTCTAGTGAGGGACTGCATCCCTACCAACACCTTGATTTCAGGATTCCAGCCACCCAGATGATAACAAAATGAATTTCTGTTGTTTTAAGCCACCAGATTTGTGGTAAACTGTTCCAACAGCAAATAGGAAATTTGCAAAATATGTTTACAAGGGATACTTTACTGGTATGTGCCAGCTGTTAAAGATAACACTTTACAAAATTGTTAATATAATAAAGACTGAATTCTATGGAAAATATACTGCTGATTGCTATAAAAATAAACTACAACATTTTGGTGAAGAAGAAGTATTTTCCATTTTCCCCAAGATTTGAGGCTAAGTAAAAGAGAGAGTATTGCTAAGGAATTATATAGGCATGTGGTGTGGGAGAGGGTTGAATGACAGCAAGGAAGAAAGCTGAGTCTTGACATGAGAAGCACTCAGTGAGGAGCCAAAGGCATCTGAGAAGGATGCTCACTGGATCTTCCCATAAACCACAGCTGAGATTACAAGGCTTCATTTATTTATGGAAGGTGATTCGAAAAAGAATCACCCAAATTCATGCACCTCCAAGCATTTCAGTCAGAGAGGGATTTGGGGAGATAGAGCAGCGGGATGAGAGAGGATACCCAGTGGCTCACTTGGAAGGGCTAAAAATTCAGTGAATTTGATGACACAGATTCAGTTCTGATCTAAGCAGAGAATATCACTTGGAAAAAGCTGTGCAGTTCTATGGGACTAGTCAATGAAGATTTGAATACCAATGCCTAACATTGAGCTTGCTAAGTATTTTCTCTCATGAGTCTCTATCTTCCCATAACTATGTGATAACAGGGTTCTGTTCAACTGATTAGGAATACTAATGTCTAAAAACAGTGACCAGAACACTTTCAGTTATAACCAATTGCTTGTTAGAATGAATTTTTCATGGAACCCATCTTGAACATTTGAGTTATGAGGATTTGATAAGACCTCCAAGTGAGCGTCCATTTTGTGGATTTCAGCCTTCATTGGCTTACAAACACCTTCTGCATATGCAGAGAAAGGTAGTCAAATCGCTGCCCAACTCCACATAAAAGGCCCTCATTTGAGAGTCTTGCCACTTTGGTACTCATCATGCCTGGATTTACAAGGCAAAAAAGGTTTTAAGGTCTTCTATACCCGCTGGTTCAGTAAGAAAACAGAAATCCTGGGGCTAGGGATAAGAGTCAAAATGCTGATCCTGAAGAGAAAATTCCTGAGTCACAACCTTTTGCTCCCTCCTAAAGTTACACTGACACCTGCTGAGGCTTCAGAAGCTATTGAAAGATTCATATCAACTTACTAATAATTAAGCACTTTTGTATTAAGACAACAATGTATAATGTTTAGTTAAATTTATTTTTTCATAAAAGAAGTTTAAAATAAATGAGCTATTTCAAGAGAATCATCATTGTCAGCAAATAGAAATGTGCTTACCTCAAATCACAGTAATACTCTGTATTAGTCAGTTGATTTCTTTGAGCCTCAATTCTTTCATCTGTAAAATGAGGAGGGCGAAGAAATAATTATCAGCCCTGTTACAGTTTCCAATAATCCCGAAATCCATGGCTCAATCACTAAAAGCTGGAGATGTTCTGGTTCTATGAAGATAAATCACTTCCTTGCAGCTGTAAATGTACTTAGAAGGAAATCAAAATTTACTGGATTGCAGTAGAAATTATTATATCATGCTTTTTATTATTGCACAACACAAAGCGGCAACATAACATTTTTCTGGATAACGTAAACCCTGGAGACAGACAAATACAACAATTTGGGGAACTAGATTAGCTTTTCATATTGACCAAAAAAATATTGCAAGCTCTTTGAGTACATGAACTGTGCTTACACCATGTCTGGAATATATTAGTGGGTACTCATGCCCACTGTGAAAGCCTATTGTTAGAATTTATTTCCTGACACAGGCGTGATGAGGAAAATTACAATTATTTATAATATTTTGGCATTTTATCCATGTTCAACTCTGTTGAAGTTCCAATAAAAATTTTCCATGGCAACAAATTGATGATGCTGATCATTATCATTAGCTTGTTGTATTTTTAAAATATTGTATCCAAGTAGCATTGAGCCCTTTTGTAGAACATCTTATTCTTTCCAAAATTGCCCATGAAGTAGTAGTTATTATTTTTGTAGTCTACAAATGAAGGGAGCAAGCTGTAAATATGACTTCAAATTTGTGTTTTATCCAATGTATTAAAGTTAACTTCTCTCTTGCCTGTCAAAATAGCATCAGAGTCAAGCCGTTGCCTGGTCCTTTTAATAAGTTTCCAATTCCAAAATCCCCAAAACCAGAGCTACTTTTCTCTATTCTTCTGCTTGATCCTCAAGTGTGATAAAACTGCCTTCTAATCTTTCTTTCACTGAGGTCATCAGTATCCAGAAAACTAATTTTAATTCTTATCCTATTAGACATATTTAAGATATTTATGTATTTATGTATTTTCCCTATTTTTTTTTTTGGCTTTTGAGATAGAACAGTCCCATTTTTTCTCTTTATTTTATTTGCCTGTTCCTCATCCTCTAACAATCTTTCAAATGTTAATCTTTTCCTGCTTTCTATACAACTCTCTTCTTGTTTTGTTCATCCATGGTCACACGCTTTTGTGACTTTAAAAATTACCTTTATGATGAGAACTGTAATCTATTACCTGAATCCCAAACTTGATGACAATATCTCCACCTGGATGTCCTGCATGCATTTCAGACTCAGCATATAAGACACATTCTAAGTTCTAGTATGAAACATCATCTCCTTCTCCATGCCTGTTTCTCCAATAGGCTCTACTTCTGCTGTTAGGATCCACATCAGTCCTGCCTTTCAGATCTCTTCGTCAGGCAAACTCAAGTCCTTATTCTGCCTCACATAATGTATCCAATGGGTCATTAAATTCTTCAGAGTTTACTTCAAAAATGTTTTTCAAATTTCTTTTTTTTGTTTTGTCTTCATTCCTATTCCCTCTGCCACACCCAGATTAGCATCATCTTTTGTTTAAGTTTTATTAACCTTGGTCTTCTTATTGCCTCTCTTTGCTCTAGACAATTCTCCACACTGCTACAAAAGTTACTTTCCTGTAAAATGAAGCTAATTACATCACTCTCTTACTCTGAACCTCAAAAACTTTTCTTAATATTGGAATACAATTCTAACTTCTGCATTTAACATATAAAGAGGTTAATCAGGGTGCAATCCCTTTCTAGGTTTCTCCTTTGCCAGGGCTTGCCAAGCATTTAGTATTATTGATATTGAACTTTTATAACTTCTCTCTTATCTAAGCCTTTTCCGGACTCCACATTTTTAACAAAGTTTTTGTTCATTATGTATATAATGCTCAATAAAGTATTTTCTTATTATTTGAAGAATGGTTATTTGCTCCTAATTCAAGTTTTTGGAGCTTTTAGTCCTTATACATGTAAGTGTCAACTGACCAAGCTGTACTATAATTTCTCCATTTATGTCAGTTCATATCACTAAATGGTCAAATTTATCCATTTCTACATACAAGATCCTTGGAAAATCTAAAAAAAAAAAAAAATGGAATCTTAAATGTAGTACATTTTAGAAGTTACATATCAGTTATATTTTGTGGTGTTTAAAAGCTATGATTTTAAATTGTGCAAATAGTACATCAAGAAAATTATAATTAACATCATTAACTTACTTATGAAAAATAAACTCTTCCATCTTGCTTTTCCCTGAAATATTCACTTTGTGAAACCTAATGGTTTCCATGAAATATTACATGATGTGTGGCAGAAACATAAGAAAAATTTAACTATAGAATTTCCTCTTTACTGGTTTTACCAGAATATTTCCTTGGGCTTGGCGAATTATTTTAAATGAAAGTCATGAAGTTGTTTATAAGAACTTGATACAACTTAGATTTCTAAAGCATAAGGTAATGTTTCATCACTCCAAAATGTGACAGCAACCCCATCATTTAAAGATTGCTACATTTCCCTAAGCTTCCCCAAGTTAAAAACAAATGCTGTATTACATTACCTTTGCTTCATTTTTAAAAATTTATTTTTAACTTTAGGTGAATACTATATCTGGCATTTCTCGCCATGTTATCCATCCCCACACTCCCCTCCCTCCCCATCCCCCTCTGTCTCTCCCCTACCCCCCCAACTGCCCCCAATGTGTGATGCTCCTCTCCCTGAGTCCACGTGTTCTCATTGTTCAACACCCACCTATGAGTGAGAACATGCGGTGTTTGGCTTTCTGTTCTTGTGTCAGTTTACTGAGAATGATGGCTTCTAGACCCCATTTTCTACTTATTTTAGAAAATTTTCCATTGCTTTTTCTGCTTTGTAAGATTTTATTGATGGTAAAACTGCCATCTTAATATTAAGTTACCCTAATGCAGGGCATTTGAAAAGGAAGGCAAAATTCTCCCTTCACTCTATCAATAACTTATATCTGAGTGTATATCTTGATATGCACAATTTAAATTCTCCTTTCACTTTGTGAACATTCCTAGATCTAGCCATCCATTTGGACATTGCCACATCTCTTCCTCTCAATTCATCCTTTAGCAGAAAACAATCATTGAGCACCTACAAACGCGCCTCACACTGTCCTATTTGCTGACAAAAATGAGTTGGAGACAAGACACAGCCTTTATCCTTCAGGAACTTACAGATTCCTAATAAGGTTTGAGAACATCTTTTATACTGTTCTGTCTTGTTTCCTTTCTATTCAATCAGCTGAACACTCAATATTTCTGCCTTTAAAATGCTCTCCACTTATACCCTGTCCTATTTCTCTTACCATTGTTTTTATCTAGATCATGTCTACATTTTTCCATAATATAGTAAACAGTTCGTGGCTTCTGGTTCATTTGCACCTCATCCACCCTTCAGAATCATTAATCTCCGTAAAGAAGAAATGTAGTAGTTAGAATTTCCATGGTCAAAACCCTCCATTGTAGCTCAGTGACTACAAAAATGTAGACGCATAGCATTTTATAACTAGAAAAACTCTTTGAGAAGACAGAGGACTAACTCCTAAGTTTACATATGAGAAACCTGAGGACAAGAAAAATTTCTTTTTTTACAATTTTTTATTTCCCCCAAATAAAATTCAGGCTCCTCAGTATACCACGTATCACCCTAAAATGTTTGAATATTCTAGTCTAGCTTTTTTAATTTTCTTAAAAAAATTCAAACTATTAAGTTACTAAATTGGTTTACAATAGTCTCAACACAATTGCAATTTATTAAATTTATCTCATGACTCACAAATCTCCAGATATAATGAGAGTTCCCATGAGCTGTTTCATAATGTCTTATCTTTATAGCACAAACTTCTCCATTCCTACAAAATTTCTTATATAAAATGGATTGAAGTGAACCATCCTAGGTTTTCTTTTCTTAAAATGCTTTTTTTAAACTTCCATGTCCTTCTTAAAAATATGGTGTCAAAAATTGGACAATATGTTTCAGATGCAGTCTGACAAACATAGACGACAGTATATTTTTTAGCTTCCTTCTTCTGAACACCATACTGTATTAAAATGCATAAATTTTCTTCAATTAAATTTTATATTATTCATTTTAGTTTATCCTTTTGAAATCTGAAAGCCTTGTTAATTCAAGCTTTAACATTATTTATTCTGTCTAAGACGCTATGCTATACATAAAGACACAACAGTAAACAGAGTAGACACTTTCCTTGCCTTCAAAAATTTACAGTGTTATAAAAAAAGAGTCATGTTAACAATGAATTACATGAATCTATAATTTATGTAATTAAGTCATTTAATGAATTTTATATTGAAAAGTACAATCAACATGCTTCTTATGTAACTCAGTATATTAATAAAGGAAACAAAGTTAACATTTATTTAGCAACTACTAGTGCTCAGATAATACTGGTGGAGAAAGTATTATCCCTGCTTTACTAATGCAAAAGCTGACACTTAAAGAACTTAAGTAAATTTGCCCAGATTTATAGAGTACTGAGTCAGAATTTGAACACAGTTCTCTTTGATCCATTTGTCTATATGGTTATTGTGAGAGATTTTTTTTCTGTATTTGTTCTTACATGCCAACCAGGTAAAACCAAGGTAGAAAGGGAGTGAGTTTATTTGGGTGATGCTCAATCCTGGTAAGCCCATGCTGGCTCCAAGTGATCACTGTTTGCTTTCTTGAATGTTCTTAAGGTCTCCATTTAATTTTATATTGTTTCTCTACCATGATGTCCAAAGCTACACTGAAATAACTTATTTAAGGAACCAAAAAAGAAAAAGGTAAGTTTGTTCTTTGTAAACACTACATTTTAACACATCACTATAAATGTTGACATGTGAAATTCAGAAAACAAAACATATAAAAGGTACAAGTATTGAAAAGGGGAGAAATAACTTTTTGACAAATTGGGTAATAGCACACTAAAAATTTAAGAAATCAAAAATTTCTCGAAATCATCATTTCAACAATAATAAAGAGCATAAAAATATTTGAATTTTTGTATAGCAGCAATACACAGCCATAACTAGAAAACAAAATGAAAAGGTTATAATTTTTAAATATTAAAAATGTATATTAAATATTTGCTACAAGTTTAACTTGGAGTACATAAGATCTAATTTTTGAAACAAATAAAATCTTAGTGGAAAGGATAATGGAAGAAATCATTAATTTCAGTAAATATAACTCAACATTTATTGTTCATATACTTTGCACCAGGGACTATACAAGAAGTTGAGAAAAGACAGATAAATAAACTATGTTTCATATTCTCCGGGAAATAACCATTCACTGAAGGAGAGAGGCATGCAAAGTATTGACTACCACAGTGAAAAATGAAACAAATGCCATGACAGAGCTATAGGTAAGGTCTTTGAAAACAAAAAAAAAAGAATAATTCATTCTGATTGAGGAAAATGGAAAGATGAGCACATTCTAATTATGAAGATTTAACATAATTAAGCTGCTGTACTTTAAATTAAAATGCAAAAAAATACCAACTACAGATTTCATTGAATGGTCTAAGAAATTTAAAATCTAAACACCTTTCCCTTTACCTCCAATATATTAGTATATGAATGCATGAGCAGGTATGAAGAACTAAGAAGATAGACGGATGTTATAGACGGACAGGCACAGTCACACGCAATGACTGATGAAGAACTTGCTTATTAATTTAACAAAATATTTTACTATCATCATAATAGAACTCTACCTGGTGTTCGACCTTTAAAAACCAGGTGAAAAAGAATAATGAAATAATAATTGAGATTTTAAAAACATGTTGTTTCTTTTTATGAGATTTTTCAGCAAAAATAGCATACAGTGGGTAAAACTTCATAATTTTTGTTGTAATTAGATACTTATATAAACAGTAATTAATTTTGATTTATATTTTATATTTTGCATTGTAATAAATAACTCAATCAAAAACATGTAATTTTTTTAAATATAGAAAAATATACAATAGCATATTTAAATGATGCAGAAGAGAAGGAAATCAGGACCATTCAATAAATGAAGGATATTAGATTAAATGAATAGCCTGAACACGTAAAGAAACTTTTCGTAAGGCAAACTGCAGTAAAATAAAAGAATGAGGAAAACAAAACATATAAACATAACAGATAAACTATCAGTATTCAAAATACAGAGAAAACTGTGATTAACCTGCATGGTCATTATATGGATTCTGCTTAATAGCCTTATTTATAAATTATCAAAAACAGTACGCTAATTGAGAAACACAAAGTTAACTATTTTTTTTTTAGAAAATCAGCCTTCAGTCTAGCCAAACGTAAAGCTCTTTTAAATAACTTTAGAGAATCATTATATTTTAATTTTTTTAAAGATTATTTTTAAGAAAGCTGTGTTGGGAAATATGTAAAAAATAGGTAATCTTATAAATTGTGTATGACACCATAAATAATGTCAGCCCTCTACAAGTTATAGGCATTCAAACATGCTCTGAGAATCCAATCATGCTCTTTGTGTGACTGCTTCACTGCAGGGAGCATAATTCAAGAAATAAGCTGACTTAAAGTGGAAAACCAAGAGGATTTATTTATTCGGTATGAAAAATTTCAAATATCCTAAGCGCTGAAAAGTTTTAGAATACTTAAGTAAAAAATACATTAATCAAATTCCAAAGTATAAAATGGCTACGTGAATTATGACCATGCTAGAAATGTTTACTCAACATTATATTAAGTATAAAGGGCTGAATATACATATTAGATAAATACTAACTCTTGCTGTCCTAATTTTTTCCCCAAAGCTAGAAACATGAGCTAAAGGATGAAACATTCATGCTTCAGCTATGGTAGGAGAGCTCTGAAAATGTTAGTTGAGGACAGAAGTTCATGGTCAGTGGCTAAATTTATGGCCCACAAAATTTTCATTTGGCTGGTACAGCCTTTATTTTATTTTGTATTTTTTTGTTTTGTACTTTGATGATGTATTTTTTAATTTTTAACTGCGTTATGGCATACATACAGTTAAAGGCTTATATGCATAAAACTGATATTAAATGTTCAGCTTATGCAGTTTTACAAACATCCATGTAACTATCTCAATCAAAATATTGAATATTTTTAGTAAGCAGAAGATTCGTTGTAAACTCTTCCCAAACAATGCTTTACCCTAAGAAGTAACTTCTATCACCATCTATTGGTTTTGGTTGCCCTTGAACTTTACATGAATAGAATAGTACAGTCTTTAACTTTTTGCTGTTTTCTTTTAGGTCTATGAGAGTCATTTGTATTGTTGACTGAATCAGTCGTTCATTTATAATTGCTCTGTAATATTCTATCTATTGTGTGAATATAACACATTTTAATTTTCCATTGTCTTATTAGTGAACTTCTTTGGGTTATTTCCAGGTTTTATATATTATAAAATATATTATAAATAAATTTTCTTGTGAATGTTTTCTGGCAAACATGCACACTCATCTCCCAGATAGATAGATAGATAGATAGATAGATTTAGGATATGCATAGGAGTAGAATGGTTCAAATGAAGGGTAGGTGTATATTTAGCTTTAATGGACACTGACATGTTTTTAGAGAAAAAAATGTATTAGCAATGGGCCTATGCATATGGCAATGGGCTCCATCATTTGTATATAGCCTCACTTAACTGCCTTGGTCTAGAAATGGCAAGTTTGCAACTGCTAACAGAAAAAGAACTTAGTAAGCTGAATCAACAGATTCACCTGAAGTTACAGTTTGAAATTGTAACTTCAAATTTTCAGTGTTAATAGGTTTTAAGTATTTAGGTTAAACGAAAGTAAACTTTTCTAAGTACAGTCAACCTTTCTACTCAGAAGCAAGGTTACCTCAAAGTCAAGAGCAAAACTGTAGCTGTTTTTCACCTTCCTAGTGATTTGCAGAGGGGATGAATGCAATCTTGGGCTGGCAGCTTGGTTCCAGTTCTGGCTCTCAGTATTCTGGCATGGCTGATGAATCAGCATATCCAGCCTTGCTCCCTGCTGCCACAGGGCTCAGTGTTAGGCCAAGGCAATCAACTTCATGTACGTTTCTACTGCAAGGACTTTTCTTTCTCTTGTATTTCACTTAGTAAAATTAGTTGCCACACATGGTGGATTAGCCGCAGCAGCTCAGCTGTCTTGGATTTACATGAATTTATTCTCAATGGAGAGATCAAGAGGCAATTTATTCAGTTGCTGGCCTTGTTAGGAGTTATCATTGACCCTGCAGCTCAGTATGAATAGCATGCTTGTGATTATTTATTATTTGGGATGACTTTTCCCATTTTTGCAGACAGCTACTTGTAGACCATTTTCAGATATTAATTTTTTCTTAGGTAGTTTTTCGAGAGAAAGGAGCAAGGGAATAAAAGGTACAACTTTGTAAAAGTGAGTAATACGTCAAAATCTTGGCTGATCACAAAACACCAAAGTTCCTATTTTTGCCAAAGTTATTATCAGCATACTTCTCTGAGAAACAAGAGCTATGTTTCCAAATAGCCTGTATCCATACGCTGTGCATGCCTAATCAATAAATGGGAAATTCTGTTTTTGAAGAGTGGAGAATGTGAACATTGCATTTATCTAATGCTAGAAAAGGAGCAATTTCTCTGGAAGTCTATACCAAGTGAGAGTTAGACAGGAAGGAAAAGGTAAGGGTACATAATTATCCTCTTCCTTTTAACACAGGAAGGTATTTCTAAAGTTTTGCAGTGAAAGGAGCTGAATCCAGAACCACAAAACACTAATTGCCTTTCCTTTCATGGCATCAGAACATACAGAGAGTCTAGGCAAGTAATTTAAAGTTTCAGTATCTCACTTTTCTCATATGTAAAGTGTGTGTAAAAATGCTATCAACCTAATAGGACTTTGGTGAGAATTGGTAGGATCTGGCCTTTCAAGGACATAGCACAGCACCTGGTACTTAGCGGCATTCAATATTACCTGTCATTATTATTTTGACTGTTGTTTTTCTCACCTCATTCTCTTCCTCCTTCACCCTCTTCCCTGATTTTCCTTTCAGCTTCCAATCCCTGTACAATGGAACTACAAATTGTACATACTCTTTAAAATGGCCTATGTGACCAGAAAAAGCCACAGAAAATTCAATATATAGAATCTTTTTTAAAAAATAATGAATCAGCATTCCTTATTTCCCTTGCAAGTCAGTTTCAGAAGTTTGCAGTTCAGAAATCTGTTACTTTTCTTTCTGTGTTTTAGCTCTACAGCATCATTTATAGCTTTACAGGTTATTTTTCCAGAAAAAAAAAAAAAAAAAAAAAAAAAAAAAAAAAAAAAAAAAAAAGCCCAAGAATCTGTGTACAATGATTTCTTGTCATGGTTGGCAACAATAGAGCTTTCATGCTGAAAATTATATTTCTTTCTTTCTTTTTTTTTTTTTTTCCGAAAGTGATTTGGACTTGGAGAAAAGCTGCTAAAATGTTTTAGGATGGGACTGGTATTTTCATTCTTTCTTTGCCCCCGTCCCACTTACAGCATGTTACCCAATTTAAGTCATTATTGTGTGTTAGCACTGGCTAACAAGAGGCCCTTCCCATATGACTGGGGAGGACCACAAATGTGCCTTTTCCACTGTGAGGTTAACAGCCCAGCACACCATAGACATGTTCTCACCTTGATTCTCTGTAGACTCCAGGCTACATCATTTTTTCCAGAACAATTTGCACCAACAATGTTTGCCCCCTTACTAGAAGGCTGACGAGGTTTACCTTATCTTCTTGTACATCCCGGAACCAACTTCTCCTTCAGAAAAGGCATATCACCATCCCCATAGGGAAAGCAGAGGCAAGGCTCAGGGGTTCCTGAACCATACCTCCAACTCTCACATTTCAGCCCATGGAATGTGAATGATGAAGACACTTGTTAATGTTTAACAAAGGTCTTGTTTTCCTTGATTATGCAGGGGATATAAATTATAAGTCTGGCTCCTTAACAATTTTAAATCTAATATTCTAAGTGAGACATTTCATAGGAAGATTCACTTAAAGTTTTTTCTGCATCCAATAAGCTAAAATGTAAAACATGCTATTTCCTAATATAACTAGCAATAAAATTGAATCAAATGACCAATATTAACTGTTCAGATAGCCTGTTTCACTTTGTAAATTCTAAGTTCTTAGTTATTCCCTCAGAGAAAGAGTAGGGGTTGCCAATATTCAATTATTCATCATGTAAAATAGTTTCGCAGGGAACTGAATTTTCCCTGCACCCTGGAAAACATTTTAGGGACCTTTGATGTTAGTAAGGGATTGGAGAGAAGAGAGCCACATGTATGCATCTCCAGGAAAATGGAAAAATTGAGTGCCTGCTTCTCCAGGGAACAATCCACAAACACAGTAGTCAACAATATGGCACTGCTCTATGAAACCCAAAAGGAAGATACAGTGTGGTTGAAGAGAAGTAAACTATAGGGTCTGTAAAGTCTAAAATTGATGATACATTATTCCTAAACAGTTAGATCATCTTACTAGAGTACTTTGTTCAGTTTTAACCATGATATTTTTACATTTGAGAGAAAGAGGAGCAATATGCATACTATCGTCATTTTTGTTTTGTTTTGTTTAAGGCTGCACAGAAACACTCTGGAGGACTATCTGAGAAACTATTTTTTACCTTTTCTGTCTTTTTTTCTTTTTTCTCTCTCTGTTTCCATAAGTTATTGGGGTACAGGTGGGACCTGATTACATGAATAAGTTCTTTAGTGGTTATTTGTGATATTTCCATGCACCCATCACCAGAGCAGTACATTTGTAGTCGTTTATCCCTTGCGCCCCATCCATTTTTTCTCCAAGTCCCCACAGTTCACTATATCATTCTTACACCTTTGAATCCTCATAGCTTAGCTCCTGCGTATCAGTGAAAACATATGATGATTGGTTTTCCATACCTGAGTTACTTCACTTAGAATAATACTCTCCAATCTCATCCAGGTTGTTGTGGATGTCATTAATTCATTCCTTTTCATGGTTGAGTAATATTCCATTATATATATATATATACATATATATATATATACACACACATACACACACACATACACACACACATATACACACACACTCACACATACACACACATAGGTATATATGTGTATATGTCTATGTGTGCATATATATATAAACACATACACACACATACATACAGTCTCTTTATAGATACATATCTTATTGCACTTTAGGTTTTGGGGTACATGTGCAGAACATGCAGGATTGTTGCATAGGTACATACATGGCAATGTGGTTTGCTGCCTCCATTCCCCCATCACCTATATCTGCCATCTCTCCCCATGTTATCCCTCCCCAACCTCCCTACTCCCCACTGTCCTTCCCTTATTCCCCCTCAACACACCCCAGTGTGAGATGCTACCCTCCTTGTGTCCGTGTGTTGTTCAAAAGCCGCCTATGAGGACATATGCTGTTTGATTTTCTGTTCTTGTGTCAGTTTGCTGAGAATGATGGTTTCCAGATTCATCCATGTCTCTCCAAAGACACCAACTCATCGTTTCTTATGGCTGCATAGTATTCCATGGTATATATGTGCCACATTTTCCTTGTCCAGTCTATCATCGGTGGGCATTTGGGTTGGTTCCACGAACTTGTTATTGTAAACAGTGCTGCAATGAACATATGTGTGCATGTGTCTTTATAATAGAACGATTTATAATCCTTTGGATGTATACCCAGTAATGGGATTGCTGGGTCAAATGGAATTTCTATTGCCAAGTCCTTGAGGAATCTCCACACTGTCTTCCACAGTGGTTGAACTAATTTACACTCCCATCAACCATGTAAAAGTGTTCATATTTCTCCACATCCTCTGCAGAATCTGTTGTCTCCAGATTTTTTAATGATTGCCATTCTAACTGGCGTGAAATGGTATCTCAATGTGGTTTTGATTTGCATTTCTCTAATGACCAGTGATGATGAGCATTTTTTCACTTTTGTTGGCCTCATATATGTCTTCTTTTGAAAAGTGTCTGTTCATATCCTTCACCCACTTTTGAATGGATTTGTTTGTTTATTTTCTTGTAAATCTGTTTTAGTTCTTTGTAGATTCTGGATATTAGCCGTTTGTCAAATGGGTAGATTGAAAAAATTTATTTCACAATAGTTGGTTGTGGGTTCACTCTAATGATATTTTCTTTTGCTGTACAGAAGCCCTGGAGTTTAATTAGATCCCATTTGTCTATTTCGGCTTTTGTTGCCATTGCTTTTAGTGCTGTAGTCATGAAGTCCTTGCCTATGCCTATGTCCTGAATGATTTAGCCTAGATTTTCTTCTAGGGTTTTTGTGGTGTTAGGTCTTATGTTTAAGTCTTTAATCCATCTGGAGTTAATTTTAGTGTAAGGTGTCAGGAAGGGGTCCAGTTTCTGCTTTCTGCACATGGCTAGCCAGTTCTCCCAACACCATTTATTAAACAGGGGAATCCTTTCCCCATTGCTTGTTTTTGTCAGGCTTGTCAAAGATCAGATGGTTGCAAATGAGTGGTGTTGCCTCTGATGCTTCTGTTCTGTTCCATTGGTCTATATCTCTGTTTTGGTACCAGTACCATGCTGTTTTGATTACTGTAGCCTTGTAGTATAGATTGAAGGCAGGTAGTGTGATGCCTCCAGCTTTGTTATTTTTGCTTATAATTGACTTGGCTATGTGGGCTCTCTTTTGGTTCCATATGAAGTTTAAGGTGGTTTTTTCCAGTTCTGTGAAGCGGGTCATAGGTAGCTTGATGGGGATAGCATTGAATCTGTAAATTACTTTGGGCAGTATGGCCATTTTCACAATATTGTTTCTTCCTAACCATGAGCATGGAATGTTTTTCCATCTGTTTGTGTCCTCTCTTATTTCCTGGAGCAGTGGTCTGTAATTCTCCTTGAAAAGATCCATTACACCCTTTGGTAGTTGTATTCCTAGGTATTTTATTCTCCTTGTAGCAATTGTGAATGGCAGTTCATTCTTGATTTGGCTCTCTTTAAATCTGTTATTGGTGTATAGGAATGCTTATGATTTCTGCACATTGATTTTCTATCCTGAGACTTTGCTGAAGTTGCTTATCAGTTTCAGGAGATTTTAGACTGAGATGATGGGGTCTTCTAAATATGCAATCATGTCTTCTGCAAATAGAGACAATTTGACTTCCTCCTTTCCTAATTGAATACCGTTTATTTATTTTTCTGGCCTGATTGCTCTGGCTAGAACTTCCAATAGTATATTGAATAGGAGTGGGGAGAAAGGGCATCCTTGTCTAGTGCCATATTTCAATGGGAATGCTACCAGTTTTTGCCCATTCAGTATGATATTGGCTGTGGGTTTGTTGTAAATAGCTTTTATTATTTTGAGATACGTTCTGTTGATACCTAGTTTATTGAGAGTTTTTAGCATAAAGGCCTGCTAAATTTTGTTGAAGGCTTTCTCTGCTTCTATTGAGATAAACATGTGGTTCTGTTTATGTGGTGGATTACGTTTATAGACTTGCATATGTTGAACCAGCCTTGCATCCCCAGTTGGAAGCCTACTTGATCGTGATGGATAAGCTTTTTGATGTGCTGTTGCAATCAGTTTGCCAGTATTTTATTGCAGATTTTTGCATCTATGTTCATCATGGATATTGGCCTGAAGCTTCCTTTTTATGTTGAGTCTCTGCTGGGTTTTGGTATCAGGATGATGTTGGTCTCATAAAATGATTTGGGAAGGATACCCTCTTTTTGTATTGTTTGGAATCATTTCAGAAGGAGTGGTACCAGCTCCGCTTTGTCTGTCTGGTAGAATTCAGCTGTGAAGCCATCTGGACCTGGGCTTTTCTGTTGGTAGGCCATTAATTGCTGCCTCAACTTCAGCCCTTGTTATTGGTCTATTCAGGGTTTTGACTTCCTGGTTTAGGCTCGGGAGGGTGCAAGTGTCCAGGGATTTATCCATTTCTTCCAGGTTTAGTGGTTTATGTGTATAGAGTTTTTTGTACTAATCTCTGATGGTAGTTTGTGTTTCTGTGGAATCTGTGGTGATATCCCCTTTATCATTTTTTATTCCATTTATTTGATTCTTCTCTCTTTTCTTTTTTAGTAATACGGCTAGTAGTCTGTATATTTCATTAATCTGTCCAAAAATACAGCTCCTGGAATTGTTGATTTTTTAAAAGGTTTTTATGTCTCTATCTACTTCAGTTCTGCTCTGATCTTAGTTATTTCTTGTCTTCTGCTAGCTTTTGCGTTTTTTAATCTTGCTCCTCTAGCCCTTTCAATTTTGATGGTAAGGTGTTGATTTTAGATCTATCCTTGCTTCTCAAGTGGGCATTTACTGCTATAAATTTTCCTCTAGACATTGCTTTAAATATGTCCCAGAGATTCTGGTACATTGTGTCTTCATTCTCATTGGTTTCGAAGAACATCTTTATTTCTCCCTTCATTTCATTGTTTATCCAGTCAACATTCAAGATCCAGTTGTTCAGTATTCATGAAGTTGTGCAGTTCTGAGTTAGTTTCTTAACCCTGAGTTCTAGTTTCATTGCACTGTGGTCTGAGAGACTGTTTGTTATGATTTCTGTACTTTTGCATTTGCTAAGTAGTGACTTACTTCCCATTATGTGGTCAGTTTTAGAGTAGTGTGATGTGGTGCTGAGAAGAATGTATATTCTGTGGATTTGAGCATTATAGAATGCTCCAGCATTCTATAGATGTTTATTAGGTTTGCTTGGTCAATGTCTGAGTTCAAGTCCTGGATATCCTTGTTAGTTTTCTGTCTAATTGATCTGTCTAATATTGACAGTGGAGTGTTAAAGTCTCCCACTATTATTGTGTATGACTCTAAGTCTCTTTGTAGGTCATTAAGAACTTGTTTTATATATCTGGGTGCTCCTGTATTGGGTGTGTATATATTTAGGATTGTTAGCTCTTGTTGTTGCATTGATCCTTTTACCATTATGTAATCCCCTTCTTTGTCTCTTTTGACCTTTGTTGGTTTAAAGTCTATTTTATCAGAGACTAGGATTGCAACACCTTTTTTTTTTTTTCTTTCCATTTGCTTGGTAAATCTTCCTCCATTCCTTTATTTTGAGCCTTTGTGTCCTTACATGTGAGATGGGTTTCCTGGATACAGCACACTGATGGGTTTTGACGTTTTATACAATTTGGCAGGCTGTGTCTTTTGATTGGAGCATTTAGCCCATTTACATTTAAGGTTAATATTGTTATCTGTGAATTTGATCCTGCCATTTTTATGCTATCTGGTTGTTTTGCCCATTAGTTGATGCAGTTTCTTCACTATATTGATGCTCTTTACCATTTGGCACATTTTTGGAGTGGCTGGTACTGGTTGTTCCTTTCTATGTTTAGTGCTTCTTTCAGGAGCTCTTATAAGGCAGGTCTGGTGGTGACAAAATCTCTCAGCAATTGCTTGTTTGTTAATGATTTTATTTCTCTTTCGCTTATGAAGTTTAGTTTGGCTGGATATGAAATTCTAGGTTGAAAGTTCTTTTCTTTAGGATGTTGAATATTTGCCCCCACTCTCTTCTGGCTTGTAGGGTTTCTGCTGAGAGATCTGCTGTGAGTCTGATGGGCCTCCCTTTGTGGATAACCAGACCTTTCTCTCTGGCTGCCCTTAGCATTTAATCCTTCATTTCAACCCTGGTAAATGTGACTATTATATGCCTTGAGGTTGCTCTTCTTCAGGACCATCTTTGTGGTGTTCTCTGTATTTCCTGGACTGAAATATTGGCCTGCCTTGCTAGGCTGGGGACGTTCTCATGGATAATATCCTGAAGAATATTTTCCAGCTTGGATTCATTCTCTCTGTCACATTCAGGTACACCTATCAAACGTAGATTAGGTCTTTTCACATAATCCCATGTTTCTTGGAAGCTTTGTTCATTTCTTTTCACTCTTTTCTCTCTAATCTTGCCTTCTCATTTTACTTCACTCAGTTGATCTTCAATCTCTGATACCCTTTCT
>NW_016107439.1:5767686-5830852 GCF_001604975.1 Cebus imitator | reverse complement strand
TTTAGTTTTCCTTCTAACAGTCAGGCTGCTGTGCTGTAGGACTGCTGGAGGTCCATTCCAGACCCTGCTTGCCTGAGCATCACCTTTGGTGGCTGCAGAACAGCAAGAGCTTCTGCCAGTTTCTTCTTCTGTTATCTTTGTCCCAGAAGAATATCCACCAAAAGTCAGCCTGAGCTTTCCTTTACAAGGTGTCTCTTTGGATATATGGAGGTTGGGTAGCTGTTTAGGGAGACAGCCTGTCCCTTACAGGAGCCCAAGTGCTGAGCTGTGAGCTGCATTGTTCCATTCAGAGCTCCTGGGCAGGTACATGTAAGTCTGCTGCAGTGGAACTCATAACCACCTTTTTTTTCCAGTTGCTCTGTCCTGGGAAGGTGTGGTTTTATTTATAAGTTCCTGATGTGCTGCTGCCTTTTTTCAGAGATGCCTTGCCCAGCAAGGAGGTAGCCTAGTCACAGTCTGCCAGCAGAGGCTTTGCTGAGCTGCCATGGGCTCTGCCCAGGTGCTGTGTGAACTTCCTTGAGATTTTGTTTGCAGAGGTATAGTTAGAACTGCCTTGGTAATGGCAGTGTGTCTCATAATGACGGACTGCCTCTGTAATGGTGGACTGCCTCAGTAATGGTGGATTGCCTCAGTAATAGTGGACTGCCTTGGTAATGGCAGACACCCTTTCTTGCACAAAGCTTGACCGTCCTGGGTCCAGCCGCGCTTGCTGCAAGACTCTCAATTGAGAGCATTTCGCATTGCTGGTCTTTGTGGGGAGTGAGACCCACCAAGCCAGATCACCTGGCTTCCTGTTTCATCCTCCTTTTTTTTTCAGTTGAATGGGTGTCTCTGTCTCCGAGGCATTCCAGGCACCAGTTGAAATGGCCACCCAGATTTATGTGAGATTTTGTGTGGAGATCCACTGTACCAACTGAAACAGCCATGCTGGAAACTTATGGCACTTTTCAGCCCAGGAATCTCCTGGTCGGTGGGTAATAATAACTTGTTTGGAAATGTGGTGATCACTCACCCTCTGCATTATTCTTGCTAGGAACTGCACTCCAGAGCTGTTCCTATTCGGCCATCTTGGATCGCTCCTCACTAATTTCTTTATTCACTTGTTGACTGATGGGAATTTGTGTTGGTTCCACAATTTTGCAATTGTGAATTGTGCTGCTATAAACATCCATGTGCAAGTATTTTTTCATATAATGACTTCTTTTCCTCTGGGTAAATGCCCAGTAGTAGGACTGTTGGGTCACATGGTAGTTCTACTTTTAGTTCTTTAAAGAATCTCCACATTGTTTTCCGTAGTGGTTGTACTAGTTTACATTCTCCCCAGCAGTGTAGAAGTGTTCTCTGATCATGACATCTATGCCAATATCTACTGTTTTTTGATTTTTTTTTTATTATGGCCATTCTCGAAGGAGTAAAGTGGTATTGCATTGTGATCTCGATTTGTATTTCTCTGATCATTAGTGATGTTGAGCATTTTTTTTTCATATGTTTGTTGGCCATTTGTATATCTTCTTTTGAGCATTGTCTATTCATATCCTTAGCCCAATTTGATGGGATTGTTTGTTTTTTTCTTGCTGATTTGTTTGAGTTTGTTGTCAATTTTAGATATTAGTTTTTTGTCAAATGTATAGATTGTGAAGATTTTCTCCCACTCTGTGGGTTGTCTGTTTTCTCTGCTGACTGTTCTTTTTGCTGAGCAAAATCTCTTTAGTTTAATTATGATCCAACTATTTATCTTAGCTTTTGTTGCATTTACTTTTGGGCTCTTGGTCACGAAATCCTTGCCTAAGCCAAAATCTGGAAGAGTTTTTCCAGTGTTGTCTTCTAGAATTTTTATGGTTTCAGGTCTTAGATTTAAGTCCTTAATCCATCTTGAGTTAATTTTTGTAGAAGGTGAGAGACAAGGATCCAATTTCATTCTCCTACATGTGGCCAGCCAATTATCCCAGCATCATTTGTTGAAAAGGTTGTCATTTCCCTACTTTATGTTTTGGTTTGCTTTGTCAAAGATCAGTTGGCTGTACGTATTTGGCTTTATTTCTGTGTTCCCTATTCTGTTCCATTGGTCTATGTGCCTATTTTTATGCCAGTATGATGCTGTTTTGGTGATTATGGCCTTAAAGTATAGTTTGAAATCAGGTAGTGTGATGCCTCCAGATTTGTTCTTTTTGATTAGTCTTTCTTTGGCTATGCAGGCATTTTTGGTTCCCTATAAGTTTTAGAATCTTTTTTCTAATTCTATGAAGAATAGTGGTGGTATTTTGATAGGAATTGCATTGAATTTGTAGATTGTTTTTGGCAGTATGGTCATTTTCACAATATTGATTATACCCATCCATGATTATGGGATGTATTTCCATTTGTGTCATCTGTGATTTCTTTCAGCAGTGTTTTGTAGTTTTCCTTGCAAAGAACTTTCAACTCCTTGGTTAGGTATATTCCTAAGTATTTTATTTTATTTTTGCAGCTGTTGTCAAAGGGTTGAGTTCTTGATTTGATTCTCCGCTTGGTTGTTGTTGGTGTATAGAAGAGCTCTGATTTGTGTACACTAATCTTGTATCTGGAAACTTTGCTGAATTCTTTTATCAGTTCTTGGAGCTTTCTGGAGGAGTCTTTAGGCCTCTCATGGTAAATAATCATATCATCAACAAACAGTGCCAGTTTAACTTCCTCTTTACTGATTTGAATGCCCTTTATTTCCTCCTCTTGTCTGATTGCTCTGGCTAGGGGTTCCAGTACTGTGTTGAAGAGAAGTGGTGAGAGTGAACATCCTTGTCTTGTTCCAATTCTCAGAAAGAATACTTTCAACTTTACCCCATTCAGTATTATGTTGTACGTCTATGGGTTTGTCATAGGTGGCTTTCATTATATTGAGGTATGTCCCTAGTATGCCAATTTTGCTGAGACTTTTAATCATAAAGGATGCTAGATTTTATAGAATGCCTTTTCTGCAACCATTGAGATGATCGTGTGATTTTAGTTTTTAATTCTGTCTATGTGGTATATCACATTTATTGACTTGCATATGTTAAACCATCCCTGTATCCCTGGTATGAAACCCACTTGATCATAGTGTATTATCTTTTTGAAATCTTGCTGGATTTAGTTAGCTAGTATTTTGTTAAGGATTTTAGCATCTATGTTCATCAAGGATATTGGTCTATAGTTTTTTTTTTGTTTTTGTTTTTGTTTTTGGTTTTGGTTTTGGTTTTTGGTTTTTGGTTTTTGGTTATGTCCTTTTCTGTTTTTGGTATTTGGGTGATGCTGGCTTCATAGAATGAATTAAGGAGGGTTCCTTCTTTCTCTATCTTGTGGAACAGTGTCAAAAGGATTGGTACCAATTCATCTTTGAATGTCTAGCATAATTCTGTTGTGTATCTATCCAGTCCTAGACTTCTTTTGTTGACAAATTTTAAATTATTATTTCCATCTTTCTGCTTGTTATTAGTCTGTTCAGGGTATCTAATTCTTCCTGATTTCAGCTAGGAACATTGTATTTTTTCCAGGAATTTGTCCACCTCTTCTAGATTTTCTAGTTTATGTTCATAAAGGTGTTCATGGTAGCCTTGACTGATCTTTTGTATTGCAGTGTCAGTTGTTATATCTCCTGTTTCTTTTCTTAATGAGGTTGTTTGGATTTTCTCTCTTCTTTTTTTGGTTAATATTGCTAATGATGTATCAGTATTATCTATACTTTCAAAGAACCCGCTTTTTGTTTCATTCATCTTTTGCGTGATTTTTTTCCTTGTTTCAATTTCATTTAGTTCTGCTTTGATCTTGGTTATTTCCTTTCTTCTGATGGGTTTGGGTTTGGTTTGTTCTCATCTCTCTAGGTCCTTAATGTGGTGACTTTAGAATATCCATTTGTGCTCTTTCAGTCTTTTTGATGTAGGTGTTTAGGACTATGAACTTTCCTCTTAGCACCACCTTTGGTGTACCTTAGAGGTTTTGATAGAGTGTGTCATTATTGTCATTCAGTACAAATAATTTTTAAATTTCCATCTTGATGTCGTTTTTCACCCAATGATCATGCAGGAGCAGATTGTTTAATTTCCATGTATTTGCATGGTTTTGAAGGCTCCTTGTGGAGTTTATTTTCAGTTTTATTCCACAGTGACCTGAGAGTCACTTGATATAATTTTAATTTTCTTAAATTTACCAAGACTCTTCTTATGGCTTGTCATATGGTCTATCTTGAAGAAAGTTCCATGCACTGTTCAATAGAATGTGTATTTTGCAGGTGTTGGAAGAAATGTTCTGTACATATGTATTAAGTACATTTGTTTCAAGGTAAAGTTTAAATTCATTGTTTCTTTGTTGACTTTCTGCCTTGACGACCTGTCTAGTGCTGTCAGTGGAGTACTGAATTCCTCCACTATTATTGTGTTGCTGTCTATCTCATTTCTTAGGTCTATTAGTAATTGTTTTATACATTTGGGAGCTTCAGTGTTAGGTGCATATAGGTTTAGGATTGTGACATTTTCTTGTTGGACAAGGCCTTTTACCATTATATAATGTCTCTCTTTGTCTCTTTTAACTGCTGTTGCTTAAAAGTTTGTTTTGTCTGATATAAGAAGTGATATCCCTGCTTGCCTTTGGTGTACATTTGCATGAAATGTCTTTTTCCACCCCTTTAAGTTTATGTGAATCCTTATGTATTAAGTGAGTCTCCTGAAGGCAGCAGATGGCAGGTTGGGTGAGTACTTATCCATTCTGGAGTTCTGTATCTTTTAAGTGGAGCACTTAGGCCATTTACATTCAATGTTAGTATTGAGATGTGACGTACTGTTGCATTCATCATGCTATTTCTTGCCTGTGTACTTTGTTTTTGTTTTTGCTTTTAAACTTGTATTTTCATTTTATAGGTCTTATGTGATTTATGCTTTAAAGAGGTTCTGTTTTGATGTGTTTCCAGGATTTGTTTCAAGATTTAGAGCTCCTTTTAGCAGTTTTTGTAATGGTGGCTTGGTAGTGGTGAATTCTCTCAGCATTTTTCTGAAAAAGACTCTGTCTTTCTTCACATATGATGCTTAGTTTCACTGGATACAAAATTCTCAATTGATAATTGTTTTGTTCTAGGAGGTTGAAGATAGGACCCTAATCCCCTTCTAGCTTATAGGATTTCTGCTGAGAAATCTGCTGTTAACCTGATAGGTTTTACTTTACAGGTTACCTGGTTCTTGTGTCTCATGGCTCTTAAGATTCTTTCCTTCATCTTACCTTTGGATAACCTGATGACAATATGCCTAGGTCTTTTTGCAATGAATTTCTCAGGTATTCTTTGTGCTTCTTACATTTGGATGTATATGTCTCTAGCAAAGCCAGGGAAGTTTTCCTTGATTATTCTCCCAAATATGTTTTCCAACCTTTTGGAATTCTCTTCTTCCTCAGGAACACTAATTAGTGTTAGGTTTGGTCATTTAACATAATCCCAGACTTCTTGGAAGCTTTGTTCATGTTTTCTTTTTTCTTTATCTTTATTGGATTGGGTTAATTTTAAAATCTTGTCTTAGAGCTCCAAATTTCTTTCTTCTACTTGTTCAATTCTATTGCTACAACTTTACAGAGCATTTTGCATTACTGCAACTGTGTACAATGTTTCCTGAATTTTTGAATTTTTTATGTTATCTATTTTCTTATATCTCCCTTCACTTACTGTATTTTTTTTATTTCCTTGCATTGGGCTTCACTTTTCTCTGATGCCTTGCTGATTAGCTTAATAACTAACCTCCCCAATTCTTTTTCAGGTAAATCAGGGATTTCTTCTTGGTTTGGATCCATTGCTGGTGAACTAGTGTTATTTTGGGGCAGGAGGTGTTAAAAATCCTTGTTTTGTCATATTACCAGAGTTGGTTTTCTGGTTCCTTCTCATTTGGGTAGGCTCTGTTAGAGTGAAGGTCTAGGGCTGATGGCTGCTATCCATATTCTTTTGTCCCATAGTGTGTTCCCTTGACATAGTAGTCTCCCCTGTTTCCTATAGATGTGGCTTTCTGTGAGCTGCACTGCAGTAATTGTCATCTTTTTTCTGGGTCTAGCCACCCCGCAAGTCTATCACGCTCTGGGCTGGTACCAGAGATTGTTTGCACAGAGTCTTGTGATTTGAACCGTCTGTGGGTGTCTCAGCCGTGGATACGAGCAACTCTTCCTGTGGAGGTGGCAGAGGGGTGCATTGGACTTCATGAAGGTTCTTAGTTTTGGTGGTTTAATGTTCTCTTTTTGTGCTGGAGGTAGTGCTTTCCTGAGAGCATCAGTGGTATTATGGAGAGGAACTGATAGTGGGTGGGGGCCTAGGACTCCCAAAATTATATGTCCTTTGTCTTTAGCTAACAGGGTGGGTAGGGAAGGACCATCAGGTGTGATCAGAGCTAGGCATATCTGAGCTCAGACTCTCCTTGGGCGGATTTTGCTGCAGCTGCTGTGGAGGATGTGGCTGAGGTTCCCAGGTTAATGGAGTTGTGTACCTAGGAGGATTATGGCTGTCTCTGCTAAGTCATGCAGGTTGTCCGGAAAGTGAGGGAAAGCTGCAAATCGCATATCTCAGCCAGCTCCCACACAAGCTGAAGGGCTTGTCTCACTCCCACTGTGCCACATCTAACAGCCCTGAGTCTGTTTTCAGGCAGTGGGTGAGCTGGCCTTGAGAACTTGCTCCAGGCGACCCATCTCCCAACTGTACAGGAAAAAAAGGGCTTGGTTCTTCCTCTACCTTTGAAGTCTGCATGCTGAATTCGCACCCTCCCCTGAGTTATAGCAAGGAGGCTTCTTGCCCTGTTCAATTGTTACAAAGTGACAAAAGATTTTCTTCTCCCTGTGGTGTTCCCACCGCCACTCCGTCTACCCCCCACTGCCACGGCATAACTTCTCTGGATGCTCTTCTGATGAATACCTGTGGTGCCAGGCAGGAATGGCCTGCTTGGGGACCCAGTGAGCTTCCAAGACCTTCTGCTACATCCTCTACCCTTGTATTTCACACGGCTCTCTAAGTTGACTCCACTCCAGATAAGGTCAGCAACTTCTCCCACAAACAGACCTTCACTTTTTCAGTGGGGGTGTTTGTTCAGGAGAGGAGGCTTTGCCTTACCCACTTCTTGGGGCACTCACAGTATTTGGGGTGTCTCCTGGGTCCTGCAGGAGCAGTCTTCTTCCTTCAGAGGACCTGTGGGTCTTCTCAGGATTACTGTTTTGTTCTTGCAGTCAATCTGGAGCTAAAGTTTACAGTTTACTATCTGAGAAACTATTAATAGCAATTGCCTTTGCTTTAAATTATACACATTTTTTCTTTTTGTATTTCTTTTTATTTTATTTTTGAAATGGAGTCTCACTCTGTCACCCAGGCTGGAGTGTAGTTTTGCGATCTTGGCTCACTGCAACCTTTACCTCCCTGGTTCAAGTGATTCTCCTGTATCAGCCTCCCAAGTAGTTGGGGTTACAGGTGCCTGTCACCATGCCTGACTAATTTTTGTATTTTCAATAGAGATGAGATTTCACCATGTTGGCCAGGCTGGTCTCAAACTCCAGACCTCAAGTAATCTACCCACCTCAGCCTCCCGAAGTGCTGGGATTAGAGGTGCGAGCCAATGCACCCAGCCTATACACATGTCTTTATTGTTAAAATCCATTATCATACCTATATATTATATTTTTCTTAAGATAAATATGAGATATTTTCTAAAATTTCTTGGAGAAACACAAAAACTATGTGATAGCAATAATAGAAAACTTTTCATAGTGTTTACCACATACTAGACACTGCTCTAGCACTTTACATACATTGACTATTAAATCCTCATAATAACCTTAGAAAGAAGAAACGATCATTATCCCCATTTTACAAGTCATCAAACTGAGGTACAAAGAGGCTAAATAGCCTGTCCAATGTCCCACCCGTGGGAAGTATAAACCCATGATTTGAAGCAAGGCAGTGTGCCTGGCCTCTTCGCTCTTGAACAAATATACTATGAAGTAATTGAGATAATGGAAGATAACTGAAAGACAATGGGATTTTTACCCTTAGGCATTTGAAGAATTTAAAAAGGAAGAGAGGTTTTCAGTTGTTTATGTCAAAGGAAGTCCCATTCGTTTAAGTCCATGAGCTCTAATTAAAACAGAAAGAAATATAGTTTTATGTAAGAAAGGCTTTGTCAGTTAAAGAAACCCTGAACTGGCAAACTAGGAAGGCAACTTTGAAAAGATAGCCCTTTTTATTTAAAATATCACTGCAGAGTAATTATGGTATTTAAGCTTCCCATCTTTATATTTGCCATGATGTCTTCTTGGTAATGCAATTTCTCTCTTCCTCTGATTCCATCTCCTTAGTCTTATTTACAAATTGTTCCTTTCCAGTGGTCTAGCATGTTGAAGTTTTTAAAATAATATCCCAAACACAAACCACTTGCTTTTATTACAGTAACAATTTCATTTGATTGGCCCCATTACTCTTGCTTTTTGTCCATGGATGAAATTAAGATAATTAAATAAAACATACAAATGATTCATTAAAGTAATCTATGTGACGTACATGCAGAAAAACTAATAAGGGGACTTTTGAAGCTTACTTTTTAAGACACAATTTTCCAGAACATAAGGAAAAGGCCATAATAGTCATGTTTTCCAAAGAAATGCTTCATAATGAAATTGCTTTAGTAAAATAGTTAATGGACTGGTAATTGTATACTTTATTGAATGTGCTGGTACTTGTCACTAATGTGATTCCATAAAATGAATAACATCTCTTATTTTGTTGAGATTAAAGTGGAAAATGAGCTAAAAATGCTTAAAAATAAAAAGATGGGCTATTGAACTGACAATAGGGGTATCTTATTTTAAAATAAAAGAAAATACTGAAACTTTAAAGTGGTTGTTTTTGGAAATGTGATAAATCACTTTCTTGTCTAATTATGCCTACCACACACAATCAAGAAGGTTGAGCCCTGTCATTTCTACACCAAAGAATTATACTATTAGAAAAGCTCCCTAAATTTATTGAGAAAATAGAGAGAGCATTTCCAATAACCCTGATATCCCTGTCCCCACCCCAATAGATACTAACCATTTCTATAAAGTCATAGAACATGGCATTTTACTTTTCGTGGAATATACTTGGTGGATGATGTTCCAGCTACCATAAATTAGGCTGTATACTTTGCACAATTACTTTACCAGTAGCTATACATCAGCCTCTTTTCTGACAATACAAGTATTTGGGAGAGACATTATTATATAGTTAACCTTGAATATTTACCATATATGCAAAAATAAATCATAAATTATTCTAAAAATTGTTTGTAGCAAATTTTACATGCAGTCAGTTTGAATGAACTAGTTGTTCATGACACTGTGGGAGAGAACTGAGGCTAGACTATCTCATACAATTCTCCCTATTTGCTCAGTAACCAACTGGAATTATACTACATTGCCTATAAAAGTTCTTTTCTCTCTTTCCTTTGGTTGAATTGAAAGAAGAATCCTTGAGAAAAAGAACTAAGATAATTGCTTTCTCTGTGTTTCAAAGATAATAACATGTTTGAGTACCTGATCTTTGAGGTGAGCCAGACCCGAGTTCCAGTCCCGACTCTGCTATTTGCTAGATTTGTAATCCTGAATGAGTTACATAACCCCTTTTCTTCATCTATAAAGTGAACCCAATTAAATAGAGTTCATGTCATTAACTGTTATTACTAGTAGATGTAGTTATTCATCATTGTCTGGCACATTTTCAGGAGAAATCTGATTACATAAAAGCTCCCTCTTTTCTCCTAACAAATACGTTAGCCTTTCTGAATAAATACTTGTACAATACAATTTCCCCCATAAAGTTATCATAAGAGTTAGGATGATTCTTTTCAAATATGTGAGTTATCTGAACAAATAATGAGATTCAGGGAAACTAAAGTTAATTTGTTATCAATGAATCTACAAGCATTTATTGTCCTCTTCCTTGAAGAAGGTTAAGTAAGGAAGTTAATACTGGAGTCTTTGATGCCTGAAATGAGTCTTGAAGATGAAGTAAGTAGAATGGACATGTCAGGAAGAGTGATGAATGTCACCTACTACAAAGAGGCATGTCAGGGGCTTCTAAAACTGAGTGTGCACCAGACTTGCCTGAAAGACTTATTAAAACACAAGATTCCTGGGCCTAATTCATGGAGATTCTGATTAAATATGTTTTCTATAAAGCCTGAGAATTTGCCTTTCCAACAAACATTTCATAGTTTATTTGGGTGCTTCTGATCTGGGACCACATTTTTTTTCCCCATTTATTTATTTTATTGTATTTTAGGTTTTGGGGTACATGTGAAGAACATGCAAAATTGTTGCATAGGAACACACATGGCAGTGTGATTTGCTGCCTTCCTCCCCATCACCTACATCTGGCATTTCTCCCCCTGCTATCCCCCCCCAGCTCCCCACCCCCCACCGTCCCTCCCCTATTTCCCCCCAACTGACCCCTGGGACCACATTTTAAGAACACTGGAATAGGAGTGATGCACCCGGAAACTACAAGGATTGTGGCTTGTTACTGATGAAGCAGGCAATGAGGAAATGGCCAGAGATGGGCCAGAAGAGAAGGAAAGAACACAGATCATAGAACAACTTGGGTATCTACTGAGAAAAGTCTCCAAGAAGAGTATAAATTTAGTCCAAGCCCCAGTTTAGAAGGAGTAGTGCCACAGTAATGAATTAGGGAATGGGAAGTCTGAAGCCTGGTTGACTGGCTGGGAAGTTGGTATAATAATTCAGAGGAGAGATGATAGGGGCTTGAGGTAAGTACGTGTGGGGATGAAGACAAATACGCAGGACTTGCTCATGTGTTTAGTGAAGGGATGGGAAAAGCCAAGTTTGAAGATATTCTTTAAGGACTTATGGTCTGTAATAAACTATATAAACTAGAATAGTTCCAATTTTTTGTTAAAAATTGTTTTGAATTATTTCATATGTTTACATATCTGCTAAAATACAAGGGGTTTGAAAGAATTTAGTGGGTTTCATCCAAATACTGACCACTTTAATAATCTTTTTCCATTTGGTAAAAACTCCCCCATGTGTGTAGGAATAATAATGTTAACTATTTTGCATTCAATCCCTGCTTTTTACCAGGAATTGCACTACATATTCTGCATCTAATATTGTATTAGTCCATTCTAACATTACTGTGAAGAACTACCTGAGACTGGTAATTTATAAAGAAAAAAAAGGTTAATCGGCTCATGGTTCTATAGGCTGTACAGGTAGCATGGCTGGGGAGGCCTCAGGAAACTTTCAGTCATGGTGGAAGGCAAAGGAGGAGCTGGCAAGTCTTCACGTGGTGGAGCAGGAGAGAGAGGGAAAAGAGGGAGGTGCTACACATTTATAAACAACGAGGTCTTGTGACAACTCACTCACTCTCAGGAGAACAGCAAGAGGGAAGTCTACCCCCATGATCTAATCACCTCCCACCAGACCCCTTCTCCAACACTGGAGATTACAATTCAACATGAGATTTGGGCGGGGACACAAATCCAAATCACATCAAGTATTTTATTTAATTCTAACCACATTTTATAAAGTAGGTACTGTGTTAGCCCTACTTTACAGATGAGGAAACTATGACTTACAGATTGCATCATTTACTGTTTCAGTTATCTTCCATTTGCCCCTTCATATCCATTTTCCATTTTTTCCACCTGCTTTCTACCCAAGCAAGCTGAGCTGTGTGGACAGGCTTCCATTTGGGTTTAGTCAATGGAAGAACCTGGTAGAAAATCAGATGTAGGAAAGAGAGTGAGGCCAAGTTTTATTCCCTCAGCCTCCTCCCTGCCTATTGTCTTATGCTGTTTATGTCACTCGACAAAGTAAAATAGGCCCTATCTATACAACTTTTTCCTTCCTGGTTGCAGGGACCATATTTTTCCTCTTCCTTTCAAGTTTAGGCATAGTATCACACCTGTTCCTAGAACTGGAGTGCTGCACTCTGCCTCATACACTCTTTACAAAACTGCTTACACTTTAAAATTAGTCGCTTTGTGAAACTCTCATCAGATTACCCTACTTCAAGCTTTCAGTGTGCCCTGTTTTTTCCACTGCAATCCTAGCTGACATAGTTACTCAAAGATTATAGCTAAAAGTTAGGGGAGGCAGGAACTTGAAATCTCACAGGTTCACATAAGGCACCGGGTTCCTAGAGCCTGCTGCTGTGTGTGGGGTGGGTGTGGGGAGGGAGGATGAATTGGTGAGAGGTGTCTTCTGTATTTTACTTTGGAACTGAGTTTAGAGAATGGCAAAGAAGACTATCTAGTTAAATAAATTTTTACAAATCAAGGAAAGTTGAGTCAGGAACAAAAAAAAACACTAGTGAAAAATCCATTCTTTGGCGTCTTTACCAGTTCACCATAATTGGGAAATAAAAAAGGCTCTATTTGGTTCTAAGTGCCCATACATGACACTGAGCATCTGTATAAAAACAGATAGTCTACAGTACTACCATCATAAAGATGCTATGTGGCAACCCCTGGTTTTCTCAGTCTTCCACTTCACTCTACTGCCTGCCCCTTTCATTAGCAAGAAAACCAATTAAAAGAATATGGTGAAAAAATGAGACCAAATGGAGCAAAGCTTTTGTAAGGTTTCTTAAGAGACTGTTAAAAATCACAAACTTGCACATGATGTAGAGTAATATTTTTAATGTGTAAAAATAAAGTTCAGGGTGGGAAGCAGCATTCTAGAGTGTACCTATTAATTCTGTCATGTTCACATGTCCTTCAGTTAAAAGAACTCATTTTCTTTCAGTGTATCATATTCTAATTATAGAGTGTCATATACAGTAACATAGTTATATGTAACTAAAGTTAACATAAATAAAATCATCAGAAAACAGATGGATGTTCAACTTTCCAGAATGGATTAGAATTTTTGATCAGGGGAATATCATAACCAAGATAATGGTTACATATACTCTTAGTAGTTTACTTAACAATGTAGCAAACCACAAACTTCTGAGCATACCAGAGACAAGTTTAGATTATGTTAGTACCATTTAACATTTAAATATATTAGTTTCTATCAAATTCTATGGAGTTTTTGCTATAAAATTGTCAGACGTTAAAAATAAACATGGCGATGTGACCACTACTGATAAAATTATGAACACTTGAGAATATGAGAACAAATGTAAGTTAATAGTTGTAGAAAACATAGTTGTTTTTTTTTAATATATATATTTTATTGCACTTTAGGTTCTGGAGTACATATGCAGAACATGCAGGATTGTTGCATAGGTACATACGTAGCAATATGGTTTGCTGCCTCCATCCCCATCACCTATATCTGGCATTTGTCCCCATGTTATCCCTCCCAACTCCCTACCACCTGCTGTCCCTCCCTTAGTCCCCCCCAACACACCCCCAGTCTGTGATGCTCCCCTCCTTGTGTCCATGTGTTCTCACTATTCAACACCCATCTATGAGTGAAAACATGTGTTTGATTTTCGGTTCTTATGTCAGTTTGCTGAGAATTATGGTTTCCAGGTTCATCTATGTCCTTACAAAGAACACAAACTCATTTATTTTTTACGGCTGTGTAGTATTCCATGGTATATATGTGCCACATTTTCCCTGTCCAGTCTATCATCGATGGGCATTTGGGTTGGTTCCAGGTCTATGCTATTGTAAACAGTGCTGCAATGAACATACATGTGCATGTGTCTTTATAACAGAACAATTTATAATCCTTTGGAAATATACCCAGTAATGGGAATGCTGGGTCAAATGGAATGTCTATTGCTAGGTCCTTGAGGAATTGCCACACTGTCTTCCATAATGGTTGAACTAATTTGCACTACCACCAATAGTGAGAAAGTGTTCCTATTTCTCCACATCCTCTCTAGCATCTGTTGTCTCCAGACTTCTTAATGATTGCCATTCTAACTGGCTTGAGATGGTATCTCAATGTGGTTTTGATTTGCATTTCTCTAATGACCAGTGATGATCAGCATTTTTTCATATGGTTGTTGACCTCATAAATGTCTTCTTTTGAAAAGTGTCTGGTCATGTCCTTTGCCCACTTTTTGATGGATTTGTTTGTTTGTTTCTTGTAAATCTGTTTTAATTGTTTGTTCTTTAGATTCTGGAAATTAGCCCTTTGTCAAATGGGTAGAATTGAAAAAATGTATTTTCCATTCTGTTGGTTGCCGGTTCAATCTAATGATTGTTTCTTTTACTTTGCAGAAGCTCTGGAGTTTAATTAGATCCCATTTGTCTATTTTGGCTTTTGTTGACAACGCTTTTGGTGTTTTAGTCATGAAGTCCTTGCCTATGCCTACGTCCTGAATGGTATTGCCTAGGTTTTCTTCTAGGGTTTTTATAGGGTTAGGTCTTATGTTTAAGTCTTTAATCCATCTGGAGTTAATTTTAGTGGTAGGGGTCAGGAAGGGGTCCAGTTTCTGCTTTCTGCACAAGGCTAGCCAGCTCTCCAAACACCATTTATTAAACAGGGGAATCCTTTCCCCATTGCTTGTTTTTGTCAGGCTTGTCAAAGATCAGATGGTTGTAGATGTGCGGTGTTGCCTCTGATGCTTCTGTTCTGTTCCATTGGTCTATATCTCTGTTTTGGTACCAGTACCATGCTGTTTTGATTACTGTAACCTTGTAGTATAGCTTGAAGTCAGGTAGTGTGCTGCCTCCAGCTTTGTTATTTTTGCTTATAATTGACTTGGCTATGTGGGCTCTCTTTTGGTTCCATATGAAGTTTAAGGTGGTGTTTTCCAGTTCTGTGAAGAGGGTCATAGGTACCTTGATGGGGATAAGATTGAATATATAAATTACTTTGTGGAGTATGGCCATTTTCACAATATTGATTCCTCCTAACCATGAACATGGAATGTTTTTCCATCTGTTTGTGTCCTCTTGTTTCCTTGAGCAGTGGTTTGTAATTCTCCTTGAAGGTGTCCTTTACATCCTTTGTTAGTTGTATTCCTTGGTATTTTATTCTCTTTGTAGCAATTGTGAATGGCAGTTCATTCTTTATTTGGCTCTCCTTAAGTCTGTTATTGGTGTATATGAATGCTTGTGATTTCTGCACATTGATTTTGTATCCTGAGACTTTGCCAAAGTTGCTTATCAGTTTCAGAAGATTTGGGGCTGAGATGATGGGGTCTTCTAAATACACATTCCTGTCCTCTGCAAATAGAGACAATTTGACTTCCTCCTTTCCTAATTGAATACCCTTTATTTATTTTTCTTGCCTGATTTCTCTGGCTAAAACTTCCAGTATTATATTGCATAGGAATGGTGAGAGAGGGCATCCTCGTTTAATGCCAGATTTCAAAGGGAATGCTTCCAGATTTTGCCCATTCAGTATATTGGCCATGGGTTTGTCATAAATCACTTTTATTATTTTGAGAAACATTCCATCGATACCTAGTTTATTGAGAGTTTTTAGCATAAAGGGCTGTTGAATTTGTTGAAGGCCTTCTCTGTATCTATTGAGATTTATTGTCTTTGGTTACGTTTATGTGGTTAACTACATTTATACACTAGAATAAGTTGAACCAGCCTTGCATCCCTAGTTTGAACCCTACTTGATCGTGATAGATAAGCTTTTTGATGTGCTGTGGCAATCGGTTTGCCAGTATTTTATTGATGATTTTTGCATCTATGTTCGTCATAGATATTGGCCTGATGTTTTCTTTTTTTGTTGAGTCTCTGCCAGGTTTTGGTATCAGGATGATGTTGATCTAATAAAATGATTTGGGACGGACTCCTTCTTTTTGTATTGTTTGAAATAGTTTCAGAAGGAGTGGTACCAGCTCCTCTTGTTATGTCTAGTAGAATTTGGCTGTGAACCCATCTGGACCTGGGCTTGTTTTGGTTGGTAGGCTATTAATTGCTGCCTCAACTTCAGCTCCTATTATTGGTCTATTCAGGTTTTTGACTTCTTCCTGGTTTAGGTTCGGGAGGGTCCAAGTGTCCAGGAATTTATCCATTTCTTCCAGGTTTACTGGTTTGTGTGTATAGAATTGTTTGTAGTAATCTCTGATGGTAGTTTGTATTTCTGTGGAATCTGTGATGATATCCCCTTTATCATTTTTTATTCCATTTATTTGATTCTTCTCTCTTTCTTTTTAGTAATCTTGCTAGCAGTCTGTCTATTTTGTTGATCTTTTCAAACAACCAGCTCATGGATTTATTAGTTTTTTGAAGGGTTTTCTGTGTCTTTATCTCCTTTACTTCTGATCATAGTTATTTCTTGTCTTTTGCTAGCTTCTGAGTTTTTTTGATCTTGCTTCTCTAGCCCTTTCAATTTTGATGATAGGGCGTTGATTTTAGATCTTTGCTTGCTTCTCATGTGGGCACTTATTGCTATAAATTTTCCTCTAGACATTGCTTTAAATATGTCCCAGAGATTCTGGTACATTTTGTCTTCATTCTTGTTGGTTTCAAAGAACATCTTTATTTCTGCCTTCATTTCATTGTTTAGCCAGTCAACATTCAAGATCCAGTTGTTCAGTATCCATGAAGTTGTGCAGTTCTGAGTTAGTTTCTTAACCCTGAGTTCTAATCTGATTGCACTGTGGTCAGAGAGATTGTTTATTATGATTTCCATTCTTTGTATTTCCTGAGGAGTGATTTACTTCCAATTGTGGTCAGTTTTAGAGTAGGTGTGATGTGGTGCTGAGAAGAATGTATATTCTGTGGATTTGGGATGGAGAGTTCTGTAAATGTCTATTATGTTTGCTTGGTTCAGACCTGAGTTCAAGTCCTGGATATCTTTGTTAATTTTCTGTCTCATTGATCTGTCTATCATTGACAGTGGAGTGTTAAAGTCTCCAATTATTATTATGTGGTAGTCTACGTCTCTTTGCAGGTCGCTAAGAACTTGCTTTATGTATCTTGGTGCTCCTGTATTGGGTGTGTATATATTTAGGATCGTTAGCTCTTATTGTAGCATTGCTCCTTTTACCATTATGTAATGCCCTTCATTGTCTCTTTTGATATTTGTTGGTATAAAGTCTATTTTATCAGAGACTAGGATTGCAACTCCTGGTTTTGTTTTGTTTTTGTTTTTGTTTTTTCTCTCCATTTGCCAAATAAAAAAAAATTATCCATCCCTTTATTTTGAGCCTATTTGTATGTGAGATGGGTTTCTTGGATACAGCACACCGATGGGCTTTGACTTTTTATACAATTTGCCAGTCTGTGTCTTTTGATTGTGGTATTTAGCCCATTTACATTTAAGGTTAATATTGTTATGTGTGAATTTGATCCTGCCATTTTAATGCTACCTGGTTGTTTTGCCCATTAGTTGATGCAGTTTCTTCACTGTGTTGATGCTCTTTATCATTTGGCACATTTTTGGAGTGGCTGGTACTGGTTGTTCCTTTCTATGTTTAGTGCTTCTTTCGGGAGCTCTTATACAGCAGGTCTGGTGGTGACAAAATCTCTCAGCAATTGCTTGTTCATTAATGATTTTATTTCTCCTTTGCTTATGAAGCTTAGTTTGGCTGGATATGAAATTCTAGGTTGAAAGTTCTTTTCTTTAAGGATGTTGAATATTTGCCCCCACTCTCTTCTTGCTTGTAGGGTTTCTGCTGGGAGATCCACTGTGAGTCTGATGGGCTTCCCTTTGTGGATAACCAGACCTTTCTCTCTGGCTGCCCTTAGCATTTTTTTCTTCATTTCAACCCTGGTGAATGCGACAATTATGTGCCTTGGGATTGCTCTTCTTGAGGAATATCTTTGTGGTGTTCTCTGTATTTCCTGGACTTGAATATTGGCCTGCCTGTAAACATATTTATTGTAGGAAAATTGTAAATTGAGCATAAATCCATGCAAAAAAGCAAAGGAAATTTTAAAATTCAGAATTCAAAAGAATGACTATGTGCTAGTCAAGACTCAATAACCTACTGAATTGTAATATTCAGAATATTTTGTTTATTTGCACAAAATGACAAAATTTTCAGTAAAATCACGGTGATAATTGCAATCAATATATATGTGACCAAAAGCTGTTAAATTTCTTTTCCTGAAAAGTGTCTAATTAACGTTGGAAATAAATAATGCAATAGTGCATTGTTAAATTTGGAAGTCTTACGTTTAAGCCTAGGGTTATTTTCACTCTAGTAAATTTCTGTTCTAACAAATTGCACAGAAACTATTAATAAAATCTCCTAGTTCCTATATCCCTACCCGACTTTCTGCTTGCTGCCTTGGAGCTTTAATCAAGTGAATCTATTCCAGGTCATGCCCATATGCAGTTGACTTAAGTAGACTGCATCCTTGAATAGAACTTTCATTGCCACCATTGATGCGATCAATTCTAGTCTCCACAGCCAAATTGATCATGCAACAACTGACATCAATCTTTGAGAGAGCCCCACTTAACAATCCCAGCATATCTCTATCAGTTCACTTTCAGCCACAAACAAATCCAGCCTTCATGTTATACAGAAGGTTTTCCCACACTAGTGAGAATAATGCACAGCTACCTCAAAATTCTAAGGTTAATGATTTGGGCAATCCACCATGTTTGTAATCATAAACTTGGCAAATGAGTAGAAAAGAAAATTTAAAAATAATAAAAATACTGAGCAAAACCAAACCTTGTCTCTAAAGCAAGTAATTGTTTTCCATAGTATCTGGAAGGTCTGTTTGTATATTAAAAGTCAATAATATTGATAGTATATTTTTACAGACGAGACACTGTTCAGAGTTCTAAATTTCTTCATTTATTATCTCATTCACTTCTCTCAGTCTCCTAAGGTTTTTTTGTTTGTTTGTTAATTATCTCATTCAGTTTGCTTAACATCATACAAACTAAGCGTTATTAACAACAATGTGTAGTAAGGAATGAGTAAAGTTAATGAGGAAGATTAAATAATTAGCTCAAGGTTATATAGCAAGTGACTGAAACAGGAATCAGATCCAGATTGCATAGGTTCCAGAATAACCTTGGTTTTTAATACCGTAAACTTCACATCTTAGGCAAGGACATGAGTACTTTCTTTTGTGAGATATATATATAAATATATATCATATTTAGTTGCTGATTTATCTAATATTCTCAACTCTAACTTTTACCAAACCTGATGAAAAAGCTAAAATGTATTCCAAATCATAAGTAATGGAAAAGAGCTTAACATTAACAAGAATTAAAATTTTAAGGCAAAATTAAATATTACACAAAATATTGATAGATTTAGTGGATGCAAGGGGAATAACCTTGAACCTTTTATTTGTTTGTTTGTTTGTCTCACTCTGTTGCCAGGCTGGAGTGCAATGGTGCGATCTTGGCTCACAGCAACCCCTGCCTCCCAAGTTCAAGCAACTCTCCTTCCTCAGCCTTTTGAGTAGTTGAGACTACAGGCTATGGGCACACACCACCAAACCAACTAGCTTTCGTAGTTTTAGTAGAGACAGGATTTCACCATGTTGGCCAGGATGGCCTCAATATCTTGACCTTGTGATACACCCACCTCAGCCTCTCAAAGTGCTGGGATTACAGGCGTGAGCCACCGCACCCAGCCTACCTTGAACTTTAAAAATAACTCATCTGATAGCCACTTTTTCTGTAACACACAAGCAGTAAATATGAGTAGGGGACAAATAAGAAGCCACCAGGAAGAACAGAAAAACAACACTCTCATGGAAAGTGCAGAGACCAATTGATTCATGTTTGACACCAGGACCTTACTGTGAAGGCTTCCTAAATATCAAACCACTAAATCATTTCTAAAATATTGATTGTTGTTTTTTTTTTTCTTTTCAGAATGCTGGTTAAATACAGAGGAGTGAATACATGAGCCTATCTCTGCCCACTCTTTAAACTCCAAAATGATAGAGGACAAATAAAAACAAAGTAAACCCTGAATGACAAAACAAACAAAAAAGCTAGAAGGAGACAACAGTAGGAAAGGAATATCAATAAATACTTTGTAGGTTGGAAGTTTATAAATGAAAGGATACTGAGTTTGCTGAGAAGGAAAAGCTAAATTCTTATGATCTACAGAAACAGATAATGATGAAGCAAATGATACTTTCCTTAGAACTAAAGATAAGCTTGAGAATGGAAACACAATGTTCTGTTAAACATCAACTTTCACACCTGTAATCCCAGCACTTTGGGAGGCCAAGGCCAGTGACTCATTTGAGCCCAGGAATTCAAAACATGATGAAAGCCCACTTTTACAAAAAAACAAACAAACAAAAACCATCAGTCAGGCATGGTGATGCACACCTGTACTCCCAGCTACTCAGGAGGCTGAGATGGGAGAATCAATTGAGCCCAGGAGAGGGAAGCTACAGTGAGCCAAGGTCACCCCACTTTGCTCCAGCCTGTGCAAGAGTGTGAGACTCTATCTCAAAAACAAAAGAAACAAATAAACAAGCAAATCAAGGTAGAGCTTAGAGCTGAAAACAAAGTAGAGTAAATAGGAAGACTTTTTAGGAAAAACTTAAACCCATATTTTTTCCTACAATGTTTGTACACCGCAAATATCCTTCTCCCACCTCACCAAGCATTCAAAGCCTAGAAGAGTTTTATACACTCAAAAAATGAAACCAGAGAATTTAGACTGATGGCCTTATGTTATGGGGGCATGGTGAAGTACCAAAGAGAAAGCAAGGAATTAAATGTAAGCCTACATAGTTTTATGGTAGAACATTCAGTATCCATTAACATCCCTCTGTTCACAGACTTCTGGCAGCTCATGGATGCCTACTCTTTGGGGATTTGACTTTAAAGAAACTGAAAAGCTTCAAAGGGAAATCTACAGTTAACAGCGTATGTCTCAAAAATCAAGTCTCAAATGCAAACCATGAGCTGAAAACCTCTGCCTTGCTTTTCTTCTTTTAGAAGAATATTTTAAATTTTTATTGAGGTAATAATTTCCATTTAATAAGTGATATAATTAAAATGTATGATTCTATGGATTTTCACAAATATGCTGTATACACCCACAGAACTTTTCCATCACCCCCAAAGTCTCCTTTTAACCTTTTGCAATCAATCTCTCTTTTTCCCCATGACCTTCAAGCAACCACTGATCTGCTTTTTGTCACTATAAATGAGATTGCATTTTCTGGAATCTTATGTAAAGGGAATCATGTACTATATGCGATTGTTTCTCCTTAGACACAATAACAAAGAATTATGCTGATCAATTGTGCTAATTCTAATATGCCTAAAATAAATCCTACTTATGTCATCTTTTTAAAAATAGATTTAGCCAGTTTTCTTACATGGAAATACAACCATGTAACAAAACTGTGCTAAATTTATTTTTAAAAAGATAATGGTAGTGGTAAAGCCTGTGCTTTTACTGTAACCATAACTCCCCTCTCACTTTTCTGAGTCACCAATATCTATGATTCCACTCTCTATGTACATGGGTAAACATTATTTAGCTCCCACTTACAAGTGAGAATGTACAGTATTTGACTTTCTGTTTCTGAGTTATTTCCCTTAATAGCCTCCACTTCCAGCCATGTTGCTGAAATACATATTTCATTGTTTTTTTATGGCTGAATAGTATACCATGATATGTATACATACCACATTTTCTTTATCCAGTCATTCATTGATGTACACTTAGGTTGATTCCATATCTTTGCCTTTGTGAATAGTGCTGCAATAAACATATGAGCACAGATATGTTTTGACATAATAACTTATTTTCCTTTGGGTATGGGATTGCTGGATCAAATAGTAGTTCTATTTTTAGTTCTTTGAGAAATCTCTATACTGTTTTGCATAGAAGTTATACTAGTTTATATGCACACAGACAGTGTATAAGTGCTCTCATTTCTTCACATTCTTGCCAACATGTTATTTTTTGACATTTTAGAAATAGGTGTTCTGACTGGAGTAAGATGGTATCTCATTGTGGATTTAATTTACATTTCTCTGAGGATTAGTGATGTTGAGCATTTTTTCATGTGGTTGTTGGCCATTTGTATGTCTTCTTTTGAGAAATGCCTGTTCATGTCCTTTGTTCACTGCCTACTGGGGTCATTTGTTTTGTTCTTATTGTGTTGACTTGTTTGAGTTTTTTGTAGTTCTAGATATTAGTTCTTTGTCAGATGCATACTTTGCAAATTTGATCTCTAATTTTCATGTTGTCTGTTCACTCTGTTGATTGTTTCCTTTGCCGTGCAGAAACTTTTTAGTTTAAGTCCCATTTCTCTACTTTGTTTATGTTGCACCTGCTTTTGAGATCTTAGTTATGAATTCCTTGCTTAGGCCAATGCCCAGAAGGGTATTTCCAAGATTTTCTTTTCCAATTTTTATAGTTTCAGGTTTTACATTTAACCTTGAATCTGTCTTGAATTTTTTTTTAAGATACTGAGAGATATGAAAGCAGTTTCATTTCTCTGCCTATGACTCATTTTCTGAGCACCATTTATTAAATAGGGTACTCTTTCCCCAGTTTATGCTTTTGCCAATTTTATCAAAGACTGGTTGGTTGTAGCTATGTAGCATTACTTCTGGGTTCTCTATTCTGTTCTATGTGTCTAATTTTATACCAGTACCATGTTGTTTTGGTTACCGTTGCCTACTAATATATTTTGAAGTCAAGTAATGTGATGTCTCTAACTTTGTTCTTGCTGCTTAGGATTGTTTTGGCCATTTGGGCTCCTTTTATTTTTTTTGTGGTTCCATATAAATTTTAGAATTGTTTTTACCTAATTATGTGAAAAATGACATTGGTATTTTAATAGAAATTGCAATTAATTAACTAATTACAATTAAGTTTCTGTCATAATTTCATCATTGACCCAAAGATCATTCAGAAACAGGTTGTTTAATTTCATATATTGGTATAGTTTTGAGATTTCCTCTTGGAAATGATTTCTACTTTATTTCACTGTGTCTGAAAAGATACTCAATATGATTTCAATTTGTTTAAATTTATTGAAACTAGTTTTGTGGCTTAATATATGGTCAAATTTAGAGAATGTTCCAAGCACAGATAAGAAGAATATATATTCTTCAATTGTTGGATAGAATAGTTTATAAATGTCTGGTAGTTTCATTTGGTCTAGAGTCCAATTTATGTCCAGGATTTCTTTGCTGATTTTCTGTCTTGATGACTTGTCCAATGATGTCTGTGGAGTGTTGAAGTCCCCCAATATTACTGTATTGTCATATATCTCTTCTCATAGGTCTAATAGTATTTACTTTATGAATCTGGTACTCTGGTGGATAACAGTAAAAAAGGACAAAGAAGATCAATATATAATGGTAAAGAGATAAATTCAACAAAAGATATGACAATTCTAAATAACATGTCCAGTTTTTAAATGCTTTACTATTAAAATGAACAAACAGCAAACGGTAAGTGTTAGCAATTTTTAAAAAATCCTTCTACGTGAAAGATGGTGGATGGCAAATAGAATCGAAAAGAAAGAGAGACAGCAAACAAGACAAAATAATTTCAAGAAGAAAGGTATTTTTTAAAAAGTGCATTCATAGAAAAAGAAGATATTTTATCCATAAAACACTATTTTTAAAAGAGCTCTTGGAAATTAAAAGTATTATAACTCTTAGGGAAAAAATATCAATGAAAGAGTAAAAATAAAACCCAAGCAAGCCTCATAGAAAGTGGAGAAAAAAAAAGAAAAGAGATGAATGATGAAAGATTAAAAACTAAAATATGTAAATATCAATTAAAGAGTCAATCATCCAAACCACAGTTCATAGAGAATAAGAAACAAAAAAATGAAGACCAAGCATGGTGGCTCAAACCACTAATCCCAGCACTTTGGGAGGCTGAGGTGGGCAGATCACCTAAGGTCAGGAGTTCCAGACCAGCCTGGTCAACATGGCGAAACCCCATCTCTACTAAAAGTACAAAACTTAGCCGGGCATGGTGGCAGGTGCCTGTAATCCCAGCTACTTGGTAGGCTGAGGCAGGAGAATCACTTGAACCTGGGAGGCGGTGATTGCAGTGAGCTGAGATCACGCCATTGCACTCCAGCCTGGGCGACAAGAGTGAAACTCCATCTCAAAAACGAACAAACAAAAGAGAGACAGAGAGAAATAAAATTGTTAAATAAATGGAGATGCCTTTAATAGATTGGAAAAAAATAAGTTTGCATGTTGAAAGACTTGCCAAAATTCCCAGATTAATAAATTGAAAAGAGGCACTTGAAAATCCATCACTCAGAAATTACCACCTCCTGAAGATCAAAAAAAAAAAAAAAAGCTTTCACAGAGCTTTCAGGAAGAAAACTTAAATCATAATCAAAGAGTAGGGATAAGACTGGCACCTGACTTATCAGCAGAACTGGAATCTGCAGGCCAGTGGAGAAGCACTTTAAAAATCCTGAGATAAAGTGATTTTGCCACAAAATTCTATGTGTAATGAATCATCTATTAATGTAAATGTATAGTAAAAACATGTCCTGATATTTCAAGCCTAAAAAAACCCCTCCATTTATATATTTTCTTACAAAGTTGCTGTAAATTATGCTACAAAACGAAATAGTAAATTCACTCTAGATTTAATTGAATTGTTAGACACCCAGTTGATGTCGGAAAATTAGCTGTTAGGGTACATTGCAAAAGTAGAATGTTTCAAAGTATGAAACACCAGAAGAAAAAGGTAAAATGATTCAAATAATTTTCTTCAGAGAGCCTGAATAAGGAGTAGAAAAGAGGAATAGGTTCTGCTTTATTTTCTTAAAGTATTTTTTTTTACTATGTGCATGTATTACATCATTACAATGAAATTTGATTTAAGTAATAATTAATTCATTTATAAAAGGTGAGAGTATCATTTAATTTTATTATTCACTAAGCTCCCCAAATCATAATGCTCATTACTTAGTCATTAATCCATCCATTCATTTGTCTCATATTTATTAAGTATCCACTACAAGTGCTTAGTAGGGAATAAAAAGACTTTTGAAATGTGTAATTTAAATGAGAAACGCCACATGAAAAAAACCAAGAGAATAAATACAAAGCAATATGAACTGATAACATTAAAACACTTTATCAGCTAGTTGAAGTATAATTTTTTTCTACTGGACAAATTTTATAACATATTGGACATAATATGATTGATTAAAGGCAGAATACAATTTGCACTTACATATTATCATTTATTATCATACAAAAGTCTTCAAAAGCAAGGCATTTATACAAACATACATTTTGTGAGTATAGGAAAACTGTTTTTCATACAAAATAAAAACCCAAGCTGTTCTATTTTCATTTCTCGGTTTCTCATTTGGCAACCATGATTTAGTTTAATATTGGAGTTAAAACATGTTCTACAACTTATTTGATGGTCTCCAAAATCACTGATTTTGATCTGGACTTAAGCACTGTTTAAGATTTAATTGATATTCAGGTTGATTTATTTTTTATCCATTTGCATCAGTCCATTTGTTACCTTTAGCTGGCAAGAAAAAATGTACGGATGTATTTTAAATACACTATTTAATTCTCAGAAGAAATATAACACTGCTATGGCAAGGCTGAAACTCTCTAATCACAAATCCTTTCTGCCCCATTGAAACAGCACTTTTCATTATGTACTTCCTTATTAACTTAAGGTTTCTTAGGCAAGCATCATTGCATTAGTGCAGAGCAGACACTGGAACGTTTAACAAAACAGAAAACAGGATTTCATTGGAGCTAATTAGATAATGAAAACCACTATGTTAGTCAAATTAATTTTGTAAAATCATTTCAGTTAGTTGAATCCAGTGAGAAATGGGTCCAGTGGGGTTTCCAGATGAGGTGTAGGGGAGGGAGTTGGATATTGTCAGCATCCAACAATTGAGGTAACTAGGAAAGAGATTACCTTACAGGCAGATGCACTTTCTTTCCTGGTCCTTTGCTCATATATTCTTTTTCTCTATTCTATGTTTTTATGCTCTTTTGTTTTCTTTCTTCCCCTTGGCTTTGTCATGCCAAATATACCTTCTTAACATGTATTATGTGTCAGGGATATACACTATGTACATGTGTAAATTCTTTAATCCTTACCTCAAGCTGAGGAGATGGGTATTATTAGTATTTCCATTATACTGATAAAGAAGCTGAGATGCAAGAGGAACTCCCCAATTTCACATTTTCACATAGCTAGAAGAGCCCACATTCTTAATTGTTACATCAAACTTAATTATGACATTATTCACTGCTTAACAAACCTGATGTTCTAAAGTGCCCTTATCAACTCTCTACACACACACACGCACGCACGCACGCGCGCATGCACACACAGGCTGAGTCTGATGACTCTTCAGCTCAACAAATTCCAGCTTCAAGTAGCTCAACCTAATTGGTCAGTCTTTTGCCTGCAATGCAGTTATTAGTTGTCCAATTCGCCTTTGGATTCTTAGACCATTTCTATCTTCCAAAACAGAGCAGAGAGCTGTTACAGATAAATAATAGGAAAAGTCTGATTTGCTGGCTCTGAATGTACGCACATGACATGGCTGTTTTGGTTTTAGCCTGAGGATGCCATTTTCCTAAAGCTTACCTGTGCTTTATAAGATAGTGTTGGCAGTCTGTTGCTGCTAAAATGAGGAATAATTCCTGCCTATTAGTAAGTGAGTTTACCTCCAGGAGACCACTGAAAGTCAGTACAAATCAGAAGAGTTTCTGCAGGAGCCTAAATTAACCTGCAGGAGCCTTTCAGAGCTGCAAGCAGCATTAGTCCCAAGCACAACAAGGTCAACCCCATCACGATTTTGGCTCTGTTTCTTAAGTGGGAATAATTTTTGAAAGAGAATTGCCTGTTGCTTTCTGTTGTGGAGTGGGGAGGGAAACATTAAGAAAATGTGACTAATCAAGTGCTAGGAGAATTGAAAACTGAAGTTTTCTGATTAGTAATGCAAAGCTAGGATCATGTCTTCTTGTTATTTGTCAGAGTGGGGAACATAAAATCTTCCTAACCTATTCAGCTAGCTGAAATGTTTCCATGACAACGGTGGGAACTTGGAACATTCGGTACTCCTGTCTTCAAAAATAACCTTTCAGTATAGGCAAGAGATTGTGAAAAGCACTAACACACTTCACCTTTGCAGCCCAAGGTAACTACCTGACCATTATCTTGGTCTCTTACTACCCTGGAAGAACTTCAAATGGTTTATTTACCCTATAGCATAGGAACACAAATTAAGATAACCTGCCCAGGATAAACTGTATTTAGTCTCAGCAGGTTATAGCACTTTTAGTTTGTGGACTTATTAGTTTTACCAGAGAAAAGAACTTACTTCTATGCAAAGAATTTATAAAGGTTGTTTCTTCTCTCCTTTTAAAGCCAATCAAGTTGAAAATATAAAATATAGTTATCTCTGATAATATTTTTCTCACATGTCATCAACACATGCTCATGATAAATAATATAGAAAATGTAGGAAAATGTTAAGGGAAAAATGCATTTATTATCTCAGGACTCAGAGTCTAACCTGCTAGTATATATAGTACATCCCTATTTTATTTGTTCATAGTTATAAACTAAACCATTCTTTAAATTTGACCACAGAGATAAGCTTGGATAATAAAACGTTTATTGCTTAAAATGAAACTTCAAAACATAGTAGATAATCACTTGGGTGGCAGCGTTTTTAAGACTAACATCGTGAGAACCGAACAATAGTTTAATGAATACTCAAATGTAATTAACCTACCTCATCTGTGCATTTGGCATTCCTACTTCTCCAGAAAGAGGCACTGATTTGTCTGTTGGCCATCATCCAATATGGGGCAGCTCTTTCCCTGGCTTAATCAATCCTGGCCCAGGTGACACACTTATTTTGGGTATCACAAATGTCATAAACCCCAGAAACCTCACTGGGCCACTTCAGCCTTCCTTGTGCAGAAAGAAGCTTCAGAGGCTCCTTTCCAGTGTACCCTATACACAGTTTCATATTAAATATCCTCTTTCTTTCAGAGATGTATCATCAGTAGGGTTTCAGGAGTGGGACAGTGGAAGTGGTTCACCTCAGTTGCAAGCAATAAGGGGAAGGGACATATAGAGAAATTAAAAGCAATAATTAATGAATAAAAGCAACTAAAATTCAGCCTGCCTCATAGCCTCACAATGTTCCAGTGATTCTAAATATCAGAGAGAAAATCTTCTTTTTCTTCAAATACTTTTTATTGGTCTAAGTTCTAAAAGATTAGTGAAGACATGGATGAGTTCTACTAATATATATTTAAGCTTCAAATTAGCACATTTTCATTACTTACACATTAATAAACTTTATGATCTACATAAGAATTAATCCAAAGGACTCTACATATGGTCTATGACACACATAATTAGCTACATGTTTTCCTCTCTTCTGGGAAGTTAGTTCTATAGGATTCAGAATCACTCAAGCTCTCTTGCAGTGCAGTTCATGTATTCATCTCCTGAGCTGTATATTTATCCTAAGCCCTACAGTTAACTAGGAGATTTTAAACAAAAAGTGGCAATATCGTGGTTGTAAAGATAAAGAAACAGAATTTGAGTTACTTCAACTTTGTATGTGCAGATTATTCTCTGAAACATTAGGAATCCAATGTTTGGAAGTATTTCTCTGTGGCCTTCTCTTACACTTCTTTTAAAAAATGTAGTCTAAAAAATACTCATTTATTTATTTTCATTCTTTGTACTGTATTATATATTTATACATTTTATTTTACTCCATTTTGTTTATTGCCATGATTATATATGAAAAAGTTAAGATAAGAATTCTATAACTCATGCTTATTTTTTACCATTATTGTTATATTTTATGATTCTATATTAATGAAATAAATTTTAAAACTTAATAATTGGTAATTACTGAAATTAATCACCAAAAATAATTTTGGTCTATTGAATGGAGGTAAGAAAATTAAAAATAATTCACTCCAGATATCAAATACTTTAGGTATTCCTTTCTCATGTTTTAAGGACATAATTATAATGAAGTTTTCCTCACAAACACTATCCTATTATATCCAAAATATTCCTTTACCCAGAGAAGTCAAAATTTATTTAACTATTAATCTATTATTGAACAAGGTTGTTTCCAGATTTTGCCATTATAAATAGTGCTATAATGAATATCTCTGAATAAATTTTATTCTTGCTTACTGACAAAACCTACGTTTAATTTCATGTGACTTCTTACAGGCAATAAACAAGACAGAAGTACCACAATCAATTATTCACAAACTAGATGATGTGAACCATTACTGCAGTGAACCCTAGTTTATTCAGTAGTTAATTATCCACAATCTAACTATCTGTAATTTAGATGACCTACCTACAGCATTCTAGGGAAAAAAAAAAAAGTCAAAAAACGCTTATGATGCATTGGATTTAAAAAGCCTTAAGAATCTCCCTTTTTAAATATATGCGTCTCTTATTTATGTGCTGTATTCTTGAACATTTTCCTATATCATGTTAAACTGGAGTTTTGCAGAATAAAATCCTCCCAGGCAACTACCAGTCATCTGGGGCATCCTAATCTGCTATATTTATGCATGTTTCAACGCACACGCTAAATAAGAAATTGGCAATATGATGGAAAGCGCTATGGATACTCAGCTTTGTTCTTAAGCTTAGAGTCAGGCAACATTTCTCTAGGTAGTTTATTTCCTGCCAATCTTCTGTGCAAAATACAAAGAAAATCTGATTTACTCCCATACTGAGGAAGAAGCCATGCCCCAAAGTTACAAGGCAGTGCATCTGGGAGGGGATTGTTCTGGGTGCAGTAGAACAAAGTGGTGGTTACAAGTTTGGCTCTAGTGCCAGACTACCTCAATTTGAATCCCACTTGCTAGCTGGGCAACCTGAGGCTGCTCATGGGCTGTACTAGGATCTGGGATTTTAAAAAATGATAATAAACAAGTCATAGTCCTACTCTGCTGGAAACTTAATTGAGAGAGGAGGAAAGAGTCACACAATTGAAAAAGATATTACACAAGAGAACACAGATCAAGGCATCCCACTCAGACTCAGGAAATCTGTCAGTTATTATTTTATTATTGAGATTGATGTTTTGTTCTATAGAAGGCAAAATCTGTTTGAAGGTAGACCATATATGCATACACACTCACACACACACACACACACACACACATTCAGAGTATAATTTTTTCTATGTGCATATACATACACACACATACATTGAAAAATTATACATGCATACACATACATGTATACATTTACACACTTGCAAGTACTTATATACATACATTAATATGTATTTTTCTTACCGGCAAAATGATTGGATAATGGTTCCATCCTCTTTTACTATTTGGCCCTCTTCTTCTTTTTTTTTCAACTGCTAAGCAAGAAAAACCCAAATTCCTGGCTCAATCCAAATTCTACTTCTTGCTAAAATACTTAACCTCATTAAGACTCAGTTTCTTCATCTGTAATAATACAAACAATATAATCTCATAGGCATTTTATGTAGATTATAAGCAATAATGTACATAAGATGTTTGACATAGTGCCTGATACATAGTTAAAAAGTCAATGAATTTTAGCTGCATTTACAATTAGTGATTAAATTACCTCAGTCAATATAAGAATTATTCTTAGACTTGGGTCTCATTATTATTATCCTCCCTCTGAATTCTCGCAATTATTTTAGACAATTTACTGAACACATAGGGAAGATTAAATTACCTATAAGTAGAAAGGGTTATTTTCTATGACTGTCTATGAGCTTTGGACATAGAAGGCTGTTCCAACTATTCCATGTTGCCTAGATAGGGATCTCTTCTTTCCATACCCACACGCCACCCCATAAGTGTCACATGACCCCTGTAACTCAATTTCAATATTTAGGGAAGGTTGTTACACCCCAAGTAAGCCAAATGGAAGACTGAACAATGTCAGGCACACAGGCAAGCAGCACTTCTGCAGGACATTTCAAAAGCAGGTTACTCTCGACAAGGAGCTCTGACCCATAGAACTGGAAGCATGAGCTTCATTCAGGCTAACTCAAGCGCCCTGGTGTTAACTCAAGGCTAACCCAGCCCCCGTGCTGCTGGCCAACTGTATTGTTCTGTGGAGCCTGGGGTCTTTCCTTTTGGACTTAGCACCTGTCCAAATGGCTTTTCCTATTCAGCTACACAAAATCACTTTTTCAGTCTAGGGAAGGAAGTCAACAAGTAGATTAAATCTGTTTTCAAATTGTTTTTATGTTTTCCTTGAAATAAAACCTTTGCAAAGTTCAAGAGCCAAAATTCTGACAGCTTTTTTCTCTGGATTTTGACAACTTCTGGTTAAGCCAATGGGTAGTTCCCACTCAGCTTCCTGGGCAAGGGTATGAAGGAGAATTTCAGGGTAGAATTCAGTGAAGCACGGAAAGAGGAAAACCACAAAGGCGACAACCAAAATGTGTTTTCTCTGTATGTTTACATCAAGTTAGCCTTGGTAAGAAAGCGACAGAAAAGCAAGTCATCCAGAGTGGCCTATCACTTTGTAACTCATACCACCCCTAGTGCAAATATGGTGCTTAAATAATCGCTTCATTGCAGGGGCAGGGAGGAGAGGAAGGGTTAGATTAGGAGAGGTAGTCTCTAGCAGAGACTAAGACCAAGTCCTCTTGAAATAAAAAAGCCCTGTGTTCCTGTCCTCATTCAGCTACTTACAAGCTAAGTGACTTTGGGCAAATTACAAAACCTTTCTGAGCCATGGTTTCTCAATTGGTAAAGTGGATGATAAGGATGGTTCTGTCTTTACATAGTCTTTTGAGGGACTGAATAATAATAAAGTCTCAGCATAAGGAAGCAAAGGGTCGATGTTATCGTCTGCTATTTTAAGGGAGGTGGATGAAGGGAGGTCTAAGGCGAGAAAACTTTATCATATTTGTGTTTCGCTGTTCCAAGCCTGTGTTATTAAGTTTCGAAGATCAGAAAACCACCAGACACCTTGTCTGATGTCAGCCATTCATTTTTGTTGTGCAGAATTCACATTTGCAAGCCTCCCAAGAATCTGTTATAGAATGAAGCGCATAAAAGATTCATGCACATTCGGCAGTTACCTCCTGGATAATACTTCTCAAGGGATTGATTAAGGAATTTAATTTAAACCAACAGAACCAGTAGTATTTCTGCTGATCCCTCATGTAACTGTGTTAGTGAACATAAATATACATGGACAGGCTTTAGATATCCTGTGATTCTTACAATTATGTAGTTCAAAGCAAAGCAAACTGATTACCATATGCATGAAACTGAGAAAGTTCTATTCTGTTTCAGCAGTAGAAGAAAAGGTGGTTTTGAAATATGAGTTATCACACTACTTTTATTAATGTGTTTTCAATACTTGTACAGAGAAAATAATCATCAAAATGTATCACATGGAAGCATATTAAATGTATGTTTTTCTTCTCAAGTTGCTGTGTTCAAACTTTGTCCTAAAGTAATGCTAGCTAACGTAACCTCTGCAATAATACGAACTTGCAAGTGATTAAATGCTAAGGAATAAAGAGCTCAGAATCTTTTCTTATATTTGGTTGTCATGATATACTTACAATAATTATGTCTAGTATTATATTGAGCTGCAAATAATTTTATGTTTTTCAATAATCTTTCATGAAAGCTCACTATATAAAACAGATAAAAGACAGAAAATACCTGCTCAAAGTGCAGCTTAGATGCCTGAATACCTTGCAGCCTCTCCATCAGTCCCCAGGACTCAAAGGAAAACAATTTCTATAATGCATTATTCCTTTTTATACACTTTCACTTTATTTTATCCTCACAAAAGCCTGATGATATAGATCTTGCCCTCATTTTACAGATCAAAAAACTGAAATTCAGAAAGGAAATATTTTCCAAGATCGCTCCATTTATAAGTACCAGCTTTTGGACTCAAACCTGAATCTTATTGCACTGAAGTCGAATTTCTTAATTTTGGCACTATTGATGTTTTCAAACAAATAATTCTTTGTTCTGTAGGGCTACCTGTACATCATAGGATATGTAACAGTCTCCTTAACCTCTATCTTCTAGAAGCAAGTAGTATACCACCCTAGTCATGACAATCCAAAGTGTCTACAGACATTACCAAGGGTCCTGTGGAGTGGGGTGAGGGTAAGAGAAATAAAGTGGTCCCAGACTGAAAACTGTGGCTCTAAAGCCAGGGCTCCTAAACTGGTATTTAGGATCCCCAAAATAATACATAGATAGAATTCTAGTGGTCCTTGAACTTAAATGGGAAAAATTTACATCTTTACACTAATATTTAATAGAAATTTAACATTTATTCCCATAATTAATGTAGGCAACAGGCCTTAATGGTATTATTACCGCTAATTACATTTGTGATTTGTAACAATTGAAACATAAGTGGAGTACTATTCAGTCATAAAAAGAGTAAGATCAAACAAACCATTTGCAACGATATGGATGGAACTGGAGATCATTATGTTAAGTGAAATAAGCCAGGCACAAGAAGACAAACATCTCATGTTCTCACTTATTTGTGGAATCAAAACACTTGAACACATGGACATAGAGAGTAGAAGGATGGTTACCAGAGGCTGGGAAGGATAGTGAAGAGCTGGGAGGAGGCAGGGATGGTTAATGGCTACCAAGAATATAGAAAGAATTAATAAGACCTACTATTTGATAGCACAATAGGGTGACTATAGTCAATAATAACTAAATTGTATCTTCTAAAATAAAAGGTGTAATTGAATTTGTAATTCAATGGATAAATGGTTGAAGGGATGAATACCCCATTCTCCATGATGTTTTTATTTCATATGGCATGCCCATGTCAAAACATGTCATGTATCCCATAAATATATACGCCTACTATGTGCCCACAGAAACTTTTTTAAATAAAACATTTTAAATAAAAATAAAGTTGAGAAAAAGAAAAAGTAAAAACATGAAATACCAAATTTTACATCTAACTACAATTTATTGCAGGTATTTCAAAATTTTATTTATTCTATGCACTACTTCAAAATTATAGTAGATATTTGGCCCATTGTCTAATTTTATTTGGTACATTACTTTAAAAGTATGTATAACTATATGTTTTAAATTTTGTTAACTATATTTTAATACATTTGCTTTCCTTTGCAATCCTTTCTTTAATTTTTTTTGCACCAATACATTTTCTAAGAAGATGTCCCTAGGTTTTACTTGACTGAAAAAGGGAACCATGGCACAGAAAGTTTTCAAAGCCCTATTCTGAAGCCCCTGCATTTTACCACCTTATATTTGGAGAGAAAAGTGCTAAGCTTTTTTAGTGGCTGAGAGTGCGGACTGTATTACACCTGTACTCAAATTACTAGCTGTTCTTTGTAAAATAAGGATAATAGTAGCAAATATCTTTTACTAGCTCTCATAATGTTAAGTGTTTAGCATAGTGACTGGCACATAGTGAGCATTTAATTACTACAAGTTACTGTTATTACTCCTTTAATGTCTTATAATATGACCTTTGTTATATATAATTGTCAAATAAATATTTTGTCAATTTCAATGATATTGACAAAACACAGACATCTTTGAAATGCATGCCAAAGAATGTAAAATGTTACATTAGTCTCTCTCCTGCCTAGTGCTTGTTAGCATTTTTAATTTGCAGGAGATGTATAAGAAATTCATCTTCTTCAAGAGGGATTTGAAAATGTTCAAAATTTCACTTGTTCCTAGACACTGTGAGGATAGAAGCAATATTTATTTCACAGTCCTGTGCTCAATGGATGTGAAGCCAATAGGAAGAATGACAGCAGAAGTAAACTGGGAATTGTTGAACTGGGTGGAGCTCAAAGCCCCAGGTTTTTGCCTTTTGCCTGGCCCTTAATGTCAATTACCAACAGACACCTGCTGATCATACTTTTGCATTTCTGCTCAATTCTCACTGGAAAATATTTCTTTTCTCATGTGATACCTATTCATGATAAATGCTCACAAAGGCATGACAATTTCAGTTGCCAGACCATCTGGCTACTGGATATTTCATCACAGTTTTTAGAGCCAAGTTCTTCACTAGTTGCCCTGTTTCTATGGAAACAGAAGCTATGATGACAATTCGTGACTTAGATGAACTGTCTCACTGCTCATTAAAGATGGTTTCTGAGGGTCAGTACATAAGCTGTACTTGTCTTCCTGTAGCCAGAGTGCTAGGTGCTACATTGCTCATTTTTGTTATTCTTATTTGCATCCTGCCTTGGGGGTCACATGGGGAATAAAATAGAAGAGTAATCTAAACATAAACAAAGCCCTTTTTTCACACTTTTTCTCAGGAACGGATGGATGGATGGATGGATGGATGGATAGATGGACAGATGGATGGTTGGATGGGTTCATCCAGTCAGTCAACAAACATAGATGGAGTACTTGAACATCAAATCACTTCTCTGTTAAACCTTTCCCTTTTTAGGATACTGTCCAAGTTCCATAGTTTAGCAAACAAACAAACAAACAATATCCAAATGATTTTCAAACTGCAACCATTCAGTCGTGAGTAAAATCAATTTAGCAGGTGGTGACAAGCATTTTTACAAGTGAATAAAATAAAATAAAACTGAATAGAGCAAAGTGCATTGTAAGTATTCAGGATAAATATTGCTTCATGAATATTTTGCTTAAATTTTTAGTGTGTTATATTTAGTTACAAAGTAAAATGCATTTTTTTGTTGTTGTTGTTGGAAAGCAAAGAAAAAGTTTGAAAACCACTGATGGAAGGCCATTTGATCCACCTTCCATTCCCATCTCTGAATGCTACATCAAAATTCATTTTATAAGATTCCATGCCATTGTGGTCAGAAAAGATACTCAATATGATTTCAATCATCTTAAATTTCTTAAGATTTCTTTTGTGGCCTAATACCTGATCTATCCTGGGGAATATTTTGTGTGCACTTTAGAAGAATGTATACTCTGTTGCTCTGGAGTGGAATGTTCCATAAATATCTGGCAAGTCTGTTTGGTATAGCATGTAGTTCAGTTTCCTTTTCATTTTCCATCTAGATTGTCTAGTGTTGAAAGTGGGATATTGAAGTCTCCTTCTATTATTGTATTGCAGCCTATCTTTCCCTTATGATCTATTAACATTTGCTTTGCATAAGTGCTCTAATGTGGAGTGCATATATATTTATAATTGCTATATCTTCTTGATGAAGTAACCCCTTATTATATAATGGCTTTCTTTGTATTTTTCACAGTTTTATTTTGTCATAAATAAATCTATTTTGTCTTGTATAAGTATAGTTTCCCTCTTCCCCCAATGATTCTCATTGGCTTTGAATATCTTTTTCCATCCCTTCACTTTCAATCTCTGTGTGTCCTTAGAAATGAAGTGAGTTTCCTGAATGCAAAATATAATTTGGTCTTTTTTTTTTTTAAATTCATTTAGTCACTCTTTAGAGGTGAAATGAGTTTCCCGTAGGCAGCATATATTTGGGTCTCTGGCTTTTTTTAGTCATTCAGCCACTTGATGTCTTTGGGTTGAAGAACTCCGTCTATTTACATTCAAAGTAACAATAGTTCACAACTTACTATTGATATTTTGTTAATTGTTTTCTGGTTAATTTATAGATTTTTTTTCTCTCTTCATATCTTCCTTTGTCATGTATGATTTTCTGCAGAGGTATAGTTTGAAAATTTTGTTTTTATACTTTGTGTAGCTACAGAGGATTTTTCTCTTGTGGTTATAAAAATTACATAAAACATCTTATACTAATAACAGGTCATTTTAAGCTGATAACAACTTAACTTTGAGCACTTGAACAAACTGCACTTTTACTCTCTTACCCCACCATTTGTTTTATTGACACATTGTGCATCTTTTATAATTTGTGTACCTTAAACAAATTACTGCAGCTATGTTTATCTGTAATATTTTTGTCTTTTACCCTTTATGCTAGAGATATAATTGATTTTCACACCACCATTATATTATGAGTGCTCTATATACTTACTCTTACCACTGAGTTTTAAATGTATATGTATATATATACATGTATTATATATAATATATGTACATATTTGTATATATTTATATATATAATATATGTGTATGTATATGTGTGTGTGTATATATATATACACACACACACACACATATAAGTTCATGTTGCTACTTAGCAATCTTTTCTTTCAGCTTCAAAGGCCCCTTTCAGCATTTCTCATAAGGTAGCTGTAGTGGTGATACATTATGTCAGCTGTTTGTTTGAGAAAGTGACCCTTTTCTTATTTTATTTTTTTTTATTATATTTTATTTTTTTTGAGACAGGGTCTTACCCTGTCACCCAGGCTAGAGTGCAGTGCTATGATCAGAGCTCACCATTACCTCAAACGCCTGGGTTTTAGAGATCCTCCCACCTCCACTTCCCAAGAAGCTTAAGACTACAGGTGTGTGCCACCTTGCCTGGCTAATTTTTTTTTTTTTGGTAGAAATGAGTCTTGCTAAACTTCCAGGCTGGTCTTAAACTTCTGGGATCAAGAAATTCTTCTACCTTAGCCTCCCAAATTGCTGGATTACAGGCATGGGACATTGTGCCCAGACTTCCCTTTATTTTTGGAGAACAGAATTACTGGTAATTGTATTTTAGTTGACAGGTTTTTGTTCTTTCTTTCAGTTTTTTGAATTTACATTCCATTTCCTTTTGACCTGAACGGCTTCTGCACAGTTAAGTAAACAACAGAGTGAAGAGACAACCTACTAATTTGGAAAACAGTATTTACAGACTATATATCTGACAAAGGGCTAATAACAAATATATATAAAGAACTCAAATAGCACAGTAGCAAAAAATAATAATCTGATTTAAAAATGAACAAAAGAAAGAAACAGACGTTTATCAAAAGAAGAGATTGAACAGGCAAGAGAAATATTTTAAAATGCTCAATATTGCTAGTCATAAGGGAAATACAAATTAAAATCTCAGTGATATATGACCTCATGTGGGTGAAAAAGCAAGACTTTGTCTCAAAAAAAAAAAAAAGAGATGACCTCATGCTTATTAGAATGGCTGTTATTAAAAAAAAGACAAATGATAATACGTTTTGGCAAGGATGTGGAGAAAGGGAAACCTTGTACACTGTTGGTGGGAATGTAAATTAGTACAATCATTTTGGAAAATGTATGGAGGTTCTTTAAAAAATTATAAATAAAATTCCCATATAATCTAGTAATCTCATATCCAAAAGACTTACCAAATCAGTATGTTGAAGAGATATATGCACTTATATGTTAATTTTAACATTATTCACAATAGCCAAGGAAGCAATCTAAGTGTCTATCAGTATATGAATGGATAAAGAAAAGGTGATATATATACATATTCACGGAATGGAATATTGTATAGCTTTTTAAAATTCTGTTATTTGTGACAAATGGGTGGAACTAGAAGTCTGTGTTAAGTGAAATAATCTAAACACAGAAAGACAAATACTAAATTATCTCATTTACATGTAGATTTTAAAAAATCGATCTCATAGAAAAAGAGAGTAGTAAAAAGGTGGCTGAGGGAGGAGAAAGAGGAAGCGATCGAGAAAGACAAAGTGTTGATCAAAGGATACAAAATTTCAATTAAACTGGAAGAATACATTTTAGTGACTGTACTGCATGGTGACCTCAGTTAATATAATGTATTATGTATTTTAAAATTGCTAAAATATTTAATGGTCTCCTCATTTAAAAAAAGAATGCATTGATAAAATGATGTCTATGCTAATTAGCTTGAGTGACTCTATAATATAAGCATAAATCAAAATATCACCTTGTACCCTACAAATATACACAATTATTTATCTATTTAAATTTTTTTTAATTATATTCAACCATACTGCAATACTCCAGTTCTCTAAAACATGTGTTCTTTTGTGGCTCTAAGAGACTTGTACAACACATTTATGCATTTTCTCACAGCCCATCTACCAATGCCTGAATAACAGCTGTCTGTGTTCCACCTATAGTCTTTGAGAATCCTCTCCCACCCTTACCAGCCTGAGTGGATTTATAAGCCTCCCATGCATGCTAGCACATAGGTACTTTTTAACTGATGCTTTCTTATTTTTCTTTTTTTTCTGGATATGTCCTCTTGAAGATCACAACTATACATAACTAGTTGCAGTAGCCCCAGGTCTTAGCTGCCACAAGTGACTCAGAATAGTGACTAACCCTAAAAAACCAGCAATCTTGTTTAGTATTGTCAAAGGGTGAGATGTTTGTTAATGCTGGTATTAAATTACATGGTAAGGAAATTATTTTCTTTGCAAATCTTACCCATATTTCTGATTACAAAAGACAGAAAAATCTTTTCAGTGTGTTGAATCAAATTTCTGAAAGTAAAATGATAACTCTCATGCTAATATAAAATAAGCACATATGAAAGATTTTACTTTCATAAACTAGTAAGATGTTGCAAACTGAACAAAGGAAGGTTCAGAGTTGTTCAGTAAGGTAAGAATAGAAAGGTGGCCATTGCATTTGGCAATATGACACTTGGGGAACCTCTGATTAGAGAAGACCGTGTGCAGTAATTGGGCTAAGCTGTGTGCTGTAGGAGGAGCATATCACTCTTTCAAGAAGAGAAGAGAGAGATGGTGGTAGCTAGAACAGGAATCATAGTCAAGGAGAGAATTTTATAATTACTGTTTGCTTTAAGTTTTTCATTTGTTTACATGTCTGTCTATATTGCAATGCCCTGAACATGTTTAGAGGCAAAAGTGAAGGAACTATTTGAGAAAAGGACAGGTAGACATGAGAGATGGGACAGATAACTGATTGACAAGGTTTTGGCATTGGTGAGATGGATAAGATTATTAAAATAATTGAAAATTTTGTTTCAGATAGGACACTAAGTTTGAGTATAAAAGCATTTGTAGATGAGGAGCGGAGAATTCATTCTTCTTAATGAGGTTATCTTCTAGGCAATGTTCCATATATGGTGGCTATTTTTTAGGGGACTTGAGAAAAAGATTTGGAATAGCTGCATGAGTTCAAATGGAGAAAGAATTCACCAGAGATAACTGAAACAACTATAGAACTGGGTTCAGAACCTGAATAAGGTTGGTGACCATGAATTTATAGTGAAACTCTCTTAGACTGTTGTGCCATATTGTCCTAAGATATTTAATCAAAATGTAAAAGATGGATTGTCAAACTTCTCACAGTACTAGGCCAATCAAAGGCAAGTCCCATTTTCCATCGGGGCAGCTCAGGGAAAGGAGGCTGTGGTTGTCTTTTTTCTGTCCTCCAAGATTGACAGGCTTTTGGCTGAGGTCTGCACATTGGACTTACAGTTCATGAATCCTTACCAGCAATTCTCCGCCAGCCCCACCCCTATTACAAATTCGACAAGCATGTAAAGATGGCCTTATTTTCCATGATGAGAGAAACTTTGAACTCCACATAGCAGGAATAAGCCAAGAAGAGCTCTTCTATACCCAATGCATCTCTTTTTAAACTTCAATTTAGTGATGTTTTCATCTGCACACCTAGTCATTTCCAGCAATACTCAATCCAAAAATTCATACTAATCCTCAATACTCTACTATGTAGGCCAGAATATATCTATTTTATTTCCCTACTACCAAGAGGAAATTTTTTTCTTTTATCTCAATAGGGTTTATGTCATATAACTCTGAATTATTTGTGTTAATTTTTCAAGTAGTGTTATAGCACTTTTCCTAAATAATCCTAATGTGGCTTTTTATCTGTGTTCTCTTGTCAAGATTCTATAACCAAAGCTAAAGTGCAACTATGATTGGTGTGTCCTCTGATTCTTATTATAAAATATTTAAATTTTATATATTGAATATAAAAGCCCTAGAGTGGACTGTGCAAACAGTAAACAAACAGCTTCATAATTAAACAAAGGTCTTCTCAAACCAGATAGCTCTCAGAACCAAAAAGAAACTTTAATCCTATAATGAAGAAAAGAGATAGTTTCAAAAGTGTATAACCAAAAAAAAAGATAGCATTTCATAAGATGTGTCAGATAGTAACATATTAGAATTGACAACAGAGTTTGAAGGATGGTATCCCATGAAATAAGGATTTCTAATGTTATCATGTATAAGTAGGTATGCTCTTTTTAAGAATGTCTTGTTATAGTTTCCAATACACTGAGAGTATTTGCAGAGAAAATTTCACCCTAGATTCTGAAATAAATGAAGCCTAGTGATAACAATAATAAATGATGAAGAGCACAAATTGAAAATGTGTACAGCAGAAGAGTTTAGCTGACTGGTATGTTGTGTTCACTACTGCAAGAAACCCTTGATTTTCACAAAGGACATGTGGTACCCAGTCAGTTCTCGGATAGGAAACAAGCTCGTTTTCCTCTAAATCATGTTGTCATGAAAGCCTCGTGTTTACTATACATAGCTTCCCAATGTAATTATAACTAAAGTTTTATTTCTTACTTAAACAGCATTTTTTACTGACCTGGCACTCCCTAAATGGTTTTAAAGTCAATTGTTAGATATTTATATAGAACGTACAATGAATTGTTTCACAACTTATGTATAGTGTCTGGTAAATTCCACTTTTCTCTTTCAGTTTCTCCAAAGCATTCCTAAGTATGAGCCACTACTTTCTTAGACTTCCCCACTTGTTCTTTACTTCCATGGATAGCACCAACAGCAAGAGGTTGGTTCCTAGAGTGGTTAGAAGCCAGGCTCTAGTATTCAATTGCATAAGTTCAAATCCCTACTTTAGCATTTCCTAGCTGTATGATATTGGCAAGTTTGCTAGATCATTTTCATCCTCAGTCTCTGAAATAGCATCTGCATTTTAGCTTGATTGTGAGTATTAAATGAGATGTATGACATCATAATAGGCCTGGTACCTAGTTAATAATTGTTTGATTTTTTGAAGACCCATTTTTTAATGCACGCCCCAAATTGTTTTTAATGTATGAATGAAACAGCACTTTGCCATGGGATTCAACTGCTAGGGAAAAGGGAGGAAGTAAGTTAACTACTTTAAATCATTAATGAATTGGCAATACATATGACTTAAATATGGGCCTGAGCTAAATTACAAATTAACAACGAGCATTAAACTTTTATTATTACTGGAAGAGAGTCAAAATACAAATGATTAAATCCATGAAAAATTTTTCTATGGTATACAAAGGGTAATCTTGTTCTTTGACTTATTGGATATACCAGTAGGAGCTCAGTAAGAAATTCATGTATTAATGTCTTTCAACCTTAATGGTTTTTACCCTCAGCCAAAGATATTTCCTTCCTCTACAGGCTAATAAACACGTTAGAACTTCCCTGAATCCTGTGTAAATGACACCAGGGACATCATTTGACTAGGCCGAAGGGCATGCATCATCTTATTTGAACTGTTCATTAGGAGTTTATAATACATTATTTTTATTTCAATATTTTATATAAGTACATGTGATACTCCTAATACAGTTCTATTTCTGCTTACACCCTTCAGTGACTCTCCATTGCCTGCAGGATAAAGTCCATGTTTCCATAAAAAGTCTTCTCTACCTTTCTACATTTATTTCCTGCCCTTCCTTGACAAGATCCCTGTGCTTCAGCTATGCCAGAACACTTCAAGCTCCCTGATGTAATGTGCGTATGCTGTATTCAACTGTGTTAGAAAGTAAAATAACAAGCTGTATAAAACCGATAAGAAATATTGAGCTTAGATAGCTTATGAGGTATAGGTAAAATTCATAGGATAGTTAAGCATAGATAATGAGTAAGCAAGTACCTTGTGGGACAAAGGCAGAATTCATATGATGTGCTCAATATAGACAATAAATTAATAACGTGTGACATGCCAAAGAAAAAATTAAATGGAAAAATATGATTGCACAAAGAAAAGTGTTATTTACAGATAGAAAGATCTAAGTCTCGATCATCAATTGATAACTGTGATGCCCCAAACGTGGCCACCCATTGGCAACACCATAAAGGAAAAATTCTGGACCCACATGTGCTCTACCCAATAAATGCAAATAAAACTCGTGGTTGTTCAAAGGACTTATTGCCAAGACCTAGCTGTTTTTAAACTACATCTTTCCCTGCACCTCATTGGCCCCCAGTAAGTGCTGTGAGCTATGTTGCTTGAACTTCAGCTCTGGTCCTCATAGTCACACCATCATTGGGAAAGTCTGAGGTGGGAGAAAGAGAGAGTGAGAGAGTGAGAGAGAGAGAGAGACAGAGAAAGAGAAAGAGAGAGAAACAGAGAGAGGGAGAGAGAACGTATGAACATTGCATACCCCAGAATTCAGGTGGTGAGGTTCTTATACCGGCTTGCACCCTATCGTAAATGCAGCTTTCTCCATACCTTTCCCTTTGCTTCTCACTGTGTTTTAAATTGATTTAATGCATCACATGGTTCAGGTGTTTTAATTTTGCCCATGAGCCTTTCTGTTCCATGGCCCTATGGGAAGTTTACTTGCTAGTATACTTAGATGCTACTATGGAATCAATACAACTTCTCCCATAACACCTGATCATATCAGAGTTTTTTTCACATGTTTCTGCACATGTTTTATTCTCTCTACATAGGATGCCCTCCCCCACAGCTTTCCAGTGAATAATTATTTATCCTTTGACACCTAGATCATGCTGGTCTACTCTGAAAGTCTTTCTGTCTCTGCTGTTCATTTACCATTGTACTTCATGTTAGCATCTAAAATGGATTTCAATGATCCTCACATTCTGATATTCACATCAATGTGTAATGCCCTTCCTTTGAGTTTGGTTGGACTTACTTCATATGGATAGAATGTAGCACAAGTGATACAATGTCGCTTCTTGATCAGGTTTTAAAAAGCCTGACTTCCAGCTAGCTGGCCCTTACTTGCTGTTTTCACTTGCTCTAATGGAAGCCAGTTGAGCTTCCCTATGGAAATGCCTATGTGACAAGAAATGGAGAGAGGTCTCCAACTGCCAGCAAGATGCTGAGGTTCTCAGTCCAACAGCATGTGAGGAGCTTAACCCTACCAACAACCTTATAAGTGAGCTTGAGTATGAATCATCACTTAGTGGCACTTTCAGATATGACCACAGTCCCAGCCAACAACTTGATTGCAACCTTGTGAAATGTCTTCAGGCAGAGGTACTAAAGTATATCAAACCCAGTTTGTTGGCTCACAGAATCTGTGAAATAACACATTTGTTGTTTTAAGCCACTAATTTTTGGAGTAATCTGTTATGCAGCCATAGATAGGCAACAAATCAACATACACCCGTCTACTGTAGCACTAGTCACAGAGCACTGACAGCACTGATGTAGTATATTTGCACCACCCACAAGATTGTTAGCACCTTGAGAACAGGGCTTCTATCTTAATAATGTTTTCCTAAGGTCTACCAGCTCCTGTTATGTATTAAGCCTATGACTGGGGTGTTTAGTGATTTGGAGGCCCCCTGTGGTAAGTAATTTAATCATCATCATCATCATAGCAAACATTTATTGAATCCTAGTCTTTCGAGGCAATCTTTAAATGCTTTATAGGTGTCATTTTACCTAATTACTAAAATTATCACAACTGAGAAAAGAGGAAACTGAGCCCAGAGAATTCAGGTAACTTGCCCAAGGTCGACAGCTGATGGAGCCTGGCTATGAAGACAAGCAGTCTGCCAAGAGTTCACATTCTTAATCACAAAGATTATGTCCATATTTTATACTTCTAATAATAGTACAAACATCTTATGTGCATCTTATAGTTTTAAAAATGTATTTACTAACATAGCACCTTATGTAAAGATGATCAATATATATGAGTGAACAAGTGAGCAAATCCGCACAAGACTTATTTTTTGGCCTGAGTTTGTTTTTTGCGTCTGAGCCAGGGAGACATGTGNCAGAGGAATTTTTTGACTCTTCCCTGAGGATCCATTATTAGCCGTGATGATGTGAAACAGAGACCATCAGTCCACAGAGACCCTTTCAATTCCCAATGCTGTCTGAGTGAAAACTAAAGGAATGCCACGTTTTCAAGAGCCTTTATTTCTGCTAGTTTTTGTCTCCATTTTGAGCCTATTATTTTAAATGAACTCACTCAGAAAGAAAAAAGTGCATTATCTCTTTGAAGTCAGATCCAACTGACACATAGCAATCTCATTACATCAGTTGTAGTCAAACCTGAAATAGTAGTAATTACAAATTCAAATTGTTATTGGACGTGGGGGAGAGTTTTCATAGTTTATAACAAACCAAATGATGTGAACCTACACCATCTGTCCTCAACCTTCAGCCTGGATTCTGGGAAAATTCGTCTAACTCCACCACACATAATTTCGTTTTCTATTTTGTATTTGATTTGATTTGTGCTCATCCTGACAAATTGATCACTCACTAAAATAGTATTGGAAGGAGCATGGTCTTCCAATTATCTGACTTAACTGCTAAAATTATAGGGGCATACTGGATGAGTGATGGAAACCCATGTATGATAAAAGATGCTTTATTGGCCTTAGCTCCCCATATGTACAGCCTGGGATGACAAATTAAATCATAAAAAGATACAAACTACCTGAAAGCCTAACTTCATTAGTGTCTGAACCATTTTTAGCCCTGGACTTTTATAACCATTATATTTAAACTATGTTATGGCATTTCATTACCCAGAAGTAGAAATAACATGGCAAAGAATATTGGGAACTTTTGGAGAATGTGACTCAGGGCACTTCTAAGTTGTGCCAGGAGTAAGAAAACCTAATAAATGAGGTATATGATCCCGAAATGCAGTGAGAAATTCTGACTCTTCTATTTCACAATTTTGCCTGGAAGTAGATTTCTGTAGCATATGTGGGGATAAGATGGAAACTTATGTCTAGATTTGTTAGATTCAAATTAATGAAATACAGTTGTGAACTGATATGATTTGGCTGTGTCTTCACCCAAATCTCACCTTGAATTGTACATCTTGAATTCCCAATTGTTGTGGGAATTACCCGGTGAGAGGTAATTGAATTGTGGGGGCACATCTTTCCAGTGCTGTTCTCATGATTGTAAGTCTCACGAGATCTGATGGTTATTATAAGGGGGAGTTTTCCTGCATAAGCTGTCTTCTCTTGTCTGCCACCATGTGAAACATGACTTTCACCTTCCACCATCATTGTGAGGCCTCCCCAGCCACGTGGAGCTGTAAGTCCAATAAACCACTTTCTTTTGTAAATTTCCCAGTCTCAGGTATGCCTTTATCGGCAGCATGAAAACTGACTAATACGGTACTTGGTACCAGTAGAGTGGAGTGTTGCTAAAAAGATACTCGAAAATGTGGAAGCGACTTAGGAACCGGGTAACAGGCAGGGGTTGGAACAGTTTGGAGGACTCAGAAGAAGATAGGAAAATGGGGGAAAGTTTGGAACTTCCTAGAGACTTGTTGAATAGCTTTGACCAAAAGCCTGATAGCAATATGGACAATAAGGTCCAGGCCGAGGTGGTCTCAGATGAAGATGAGGTACTTGCTGAGAACTGGATCAAAGGTGACTTGCTATGTTTTAGCAAAGAGACTGGTGGCATTTTGCCCTTGCCCAAGAGATTTGTGGAACTTAGAACTTGAGAGAGATGATTTAGGGTATCTGGTGGAAGAAATCTCTAAGCAGTGAAGCATTCAAGAGGTGACTTGGATTCTGGTAAAGGCATTCAGTTTTATAAAGGAAGCAGAACATAAAAGTTCAGAGAATTTGCAGCCTGATGATGTGATACAAATGAAAAACCCATTTTCTGAGGATAAATTCAAGTTGGCTGCTGGAATTTGCATAAGTAATGAGGAGCCAAATGTTAACCTCCAAGAAAATGGGGAAAATGTCTCCAGGGTATTTCAGAGGTCCTCACAGCAGCCCCTCTCATCACAGGGTTGGATGTCTATAAGAAAATGGTTTCCTGGGATGGGCCCAGTGTTCCCTGACTGTGTGTAGTCTGGCAACCTGGTGCCCTGTGTCCCAGTCATTTCAGCCATGACTAAAACAAGGCAAAGTACAGTTCAGGCTGTTGCTTCAGAGAACAGAAGCCCCAAGCCTTGGCAGCTTCCATGTGCTGTTGAGCCTGCAGGTGCACAGAAGTCAAGAATTGAGGTTTGGGAACCGCTGCCTAGATTTCAGAAGATGTATGGAAACACCTGGATGTCCAGGAAAAAGTTTGCTTAGGGGCAGGGCCCTCATGGAGAACCTGTTAGAGCAATGTGGAAGGGAAATGTGGGGTCGGAGCCCCCACACAGGGTCCCTATGCAGCACTGCCTAGTGGAGCTGTGAGAAGAGGGCCTGGTCCTCTAGATCCCAGAAAGGTAGGGGCAACCATTTGCACACCAACAGTTTGCACCATGTGCCTGAAAAAGCTGAAGACACACAATGCCAGCCTGTGAAAGCAACTAGGAAGGGGCGTACACCCTACAAAGCCACAGAGGCAGAGCCACCCAAGACCATGAGAATCCACCTCTTTCATCAGCATGACCTGGATGTGAGACATGGAGTCAAAGGAGATCATTTTGGAGCTTTAAGATTTGACTGCCTTGCTGAATTTTGGACTTGCATGGACCCTGTGTAGCCTCTTTGTCTTGGCCAATGTCTCCAGTTTGGAATGGGTGTATTTACCCAATGCCTGTAACCCCCATTTTATCTAGGAAGTTACTACCTTGCTTTTGATTTTACAGGCTTATAGGTTGAAGGGACTTGCCTTGTCTCGGATAAGACTTTGGACTATGGACTTTTTAGTTAATGCTGAAATGAGTCAAGACTTTGGATAGCTGTTGGGAAGGCATGATTGGTTTTGAAATGTGAGGACATGAGATTTGGGAGGGGCCAAGGGCAAAATGATGTGGTTTGGTTTTGTCCCCACCCAAATCTCATCTTGAATTCCTGTGTTGTTAGGGGGACCCAGTGGAAGGTAATTCAATCATAGGGGCAGGTCTTTCCCATGCTGTTCTTGTGGTGGTAAGCCTCATGATACCTGCTGGTTATTACAAAAGGGAGTTTTCTTGCACAAACTCTCTTCTCTTGTCTGGCACCATATGAGATGTGCCTTTCACCTTTCACCATGATTGTGAGGCCTCCACAGCCATGTGGAACTGTAAGTCCAATAAACCTCTTTCTTTTGTAAATTGTCCAGTCTCATCAGTATGTCTTAATCAGCAGTATGAAAATGAACTAATACATTGACATGTATAGTTTTTAAAAGTTTACTTTAAAAATTTTACTTATGGAAATAACTGAAATTATAATTGAAAATACTATACTGTTGTTACTTAATATCTTTAGGCAAAGCCCCATAAGGGCTCTAATAAACAAGAATGCTAGAAAGAGCTTTTTAGAAAAGAGTTTTAAACAGTATATCCTCTGAGCTTAAAACAGTTTATGGAAAGCAAAGGCATTGAAAAATTTCCAGGGACTTCTTATAAAACCTACTCTCTTAGTTGGTTTTGGGGCTGCTGAAGAGAATATCACAAACTGGGTAATTTACAAGGAACAGAAATTTATTGACTCATGGCACTGGAGGCTGGGAAATTCAAGATTGAGGAGGGCCTGCATCTGGCAAGGGCCTTCTTGCTGTGTCATCCTAAGGGGAAAGGACAAGATCAGGTAAGAGACAGAAAGAGAAGGAGGGGGGGAGGGGGCTGAAATCCCTCTTTTATAATGAGCCCACCCTCGTGATAATGTTGTTCATCAATTCATGAGGGTGAAGCCCTCATGGCTTAACCACCTCTTAATAATCCAACCTCTTAATATTGTTACAATGGCAACTAAATTTCAACATGAGTTATGGAGGGGACAAACATTTAAATCATAGCACCTACACTCTGCAATATTTACATTAATAACATTTTACCTCTACAAATTTTCGGGCAGAGTAAGCACATGTTTTGTTTTGTTTTGGATTCTTTGTTTGTTTTTGAGACAGAGTTTCACTCTTGTTGCCCAGGCTGGAGTGCAATAGTGCAATCTTGACTCATCTCAACCTCTGCCTCCCAGGTTCAAGCACTTCTCCTGCCTCAGCCTCCCAAGTAGCTGGGTTTAGAGGCATGTGCCACCACACTGGTTAATTTTGTATTTTTAGTAAACATGGGGTTTCTCCATGTTGGTCAGGCTGGTCTCAAACTCCTGACCTCAGGTGATCCGTCCACCTTGGCTTCCCAAAGTGCTAGGATTATAGGCATAAGCCACCATCCCCGGTTGTAAGCACATGTTTTTGCTTAATAACACATTATGTACAATCCTTACAAAATTACTTTGAGATTTTCAGGAGCACTCTGGGAAAATAAAAAATAGTTTTTCATGCAAAAGATATATAGATAGATAGATATAGATAAAACTGATTTAGAAATGGAAAAATCAGGCCAGGTGCAGTGGCTCACACCCGTAATCCCAACACTTTGGGAGGCTGAAGCAGGCAGATCACAAGATCAGGAGATTGAGACTATCTTAGCTAACACAGTGAAACCCCATCTCTACTAAAAATACAAAAAATTAGCAGGGCACAGTGGCACACACCTGTAATCCCAGCTACTCGGGAGGCTGAAGCAGGAGAATCACTTGAACCCAGGAGGCAGAGGTTGCTGTGTGCTGAGATCACAACTGCACTCCAGCCTGGGCAACAGTGCAAGACAGTGTCACTGGGAGAAATGCCTGATGTAGGTGACTGGGGGATGGGGACAGCAAACTACCATGACATGTGTGTACCCATGCAACAATCCTGCAAGATCTGCAAATGTACCCCAGAACTTAAAGTACAATTTAAAAAGAGGTAAAATCAAAAAATTATCAAAGATTTGAATATTTAGTTAAGATAGTTTGTGGATGCCAGGTTTACAGTCACTTAAAAGTATAAATGAATACGAGATCTTAAAAGTATAAATTTATCTTAAAAGTATAAATTTTAAGAACCATAGCTTTAGGATAAACCATTTTTATTTCTTTAATAATAAAGACACACACATGCAGTTGTATTTCTTTGTTTCTATTGCTCATAAAATTGTCTCAGTCCTATTAATTATAACTTTTAACCAATTTAATGAACTTGTATTCCACAAAGAAAACCAGGGAGTGCAATATTGAAAACTGTTCATTATTCATAAGTATTTCAGCTGACCAACAGAACTTATGAAAACATATAACACAAATTTATATTCCCATATATACTCTATTAATGTCTTTTTAAAGTGACTAAGATGTACACATTTATTAACATGTCCCAAAGCTATTGCCTCTCCACACCATAAAAAGGAAGCAAATATATATAAATGTAAAAGCATGCTTAGTAATCAGTGTATAAGTGTTCTACCTAACTTAGAAATTTTCTAGGTATCCAATGACTATTCATTAATTAAGTTCAATATCAGTCCTAGGCTTTAAGCAGGACATTGTAAAAATTATCTTCAAGCTGACATATCACAAAACATAATTACTGTTGACATAAAGTTTTTCAGAATAATGATCTAGTTTATTTAAACACAAATTTGCATTTCTCATAATCTTAAATATTATGTAGTATGATGTTAGCATATTTTCTTTATATTGGCACTTATTTGTCTAAATCAATCAAGGCAGAGCTCCTTCATATTGAGTCTTTATAATCTAACTCTCATAAAATGAGAGGTAAAGACCTTTTTAAATTTTTTATTTTTAATATTTGTGAGTATATAGTAGTAGGTGTATATATTTATGGGATACATGAGATATTTTGATACAGGCAAAAAGACACTTAGTGTGCTTATAAATTCAGATCAACACTTTTGTCACAGGTTAATAGTAAACATAGAAACACAAAAACTCATGGTTCAAATATCAGACAGCTTTCCATTCCATTGAGTACAAGATTCTTGATTGATTTGAGCTCAAAATGGACAAAAAGACTACATGTATGTGTGTGTGTATACATATGTTTATATATATATACATACATACACACACACATATACACACACACACACACACACACACACATATACATATATGTTATCTGTCACCCACAGCATATGGAACTCTTATCTCAATAACCTGTTAGCCATTTGTATAAATCATTAGATGATCAGATCATGAAACCAAATTCCCAGTCATTGCTGTCACCAGTAGAGAATAAGTTAGTGGCCATAAGCAAACCAGAAACAAACAAACAAAAAAAACAAAAATCAGTAGGGGGAAGAAAAATATAGAAATTCAGTCTGCAAAATTAGGTTCTGTTTCTTCTTAGGTTTCATCTCTGGGAACCAAAAGACACACCAAACTTAAGTCTCCTAATAAGATACACTGTTCTAGCAAACACATTTTACCTGGCTCTGTTAAATAAATCCATTGGATATTATAGTGGATAACTTCCAAAACAGTTTATGGGCAATCAGTTTAAACAGATAAATTTGTGTAAAAATGTAAGACAAACATGGATTAAATATTTTAATTGGCTGTACGTGGTGGCTCACACCTGTAATTCCAACACTTTGGTAGGGCAAAGCAAGAAGATCGCTTGAACCCAGGAGCTCAATACCAGCCTGAGCAACATGGTGAGACCCCCTATCTCTACAAAAAATAAAAAATTTACTCAGCATGGTGGTGCGTGCTTGTAGTCCCAGCAACTTGGAGACTAAGGTCAGGGAAACGCTTGAGCCCAGGGGGCTGAGGCTGCAGTAAGCCATGATCATATCACTGCACTCCAGCCTGGGTAATTAAGCTAGACTCTGTCTTAAGGAAAACAAAGAGATTTCAACTAACCCATTAATTAATTGGAGAATTAGTATGATGCTACAGGCTCATTCAAAGGAGAATTCAAGAAGTAGGCACATTGAAAAGATATAGTACACTGAAAAACAGTATACTATGTTTTTTCATAATACATTGAAAAAACAGTATACTGAAAAGAATTTACAAATATATGCAAATTGACAAAATTGGCCAATATCCACAGATCAATAATCAATTGCAATTACAATTCTACAGGTAAGAATTTGTTACATGTCTATCATTTTTAAATAACGTAGGGAGTTCCAAAATAATTCATAGACAGTGAAAGGTGAGATAACTTTGACTACTAGACATCTGGTCATCTTTTTGATTCATTTCAAAATATTTCACAATATTTTTCCTGCATAACAAAAGGTTAAGCCCTTTCTGAATTACAAATACAAAGGAATGTAGAGTGCTTATAAATTCAGATCTGTACTTTGCCACAGATCAAGAGTAAACATAGCACAAAATTCATCATCATATGTTTCCCTCCTCTGATATACTAAGATTTCTCTTTTGATCCAACAATTCCCAATATAGAGGGGAGATACTGTGAAGATTTGAAAAGATAATATATGCAAAGCACTTAACACTGTTTCTTCACTTTCATATTTCAGTTGCCATATTAAATGTAGCTTTTAAGTTTATCTATTAAATGAAGCAATTTCTTTATAGAATATCTGAATGTGAAATTTTAGAAAATGATTAGAGAGGAATGTTATTTTTTTTACTTTTATTAGAAAAACCTATTTTCATAAGTGATATTATAAGTTCTACACATTTCTAAATGTACCATTTACTGTAAGACTACTGATAATTAATATAAGATTCATAAATATTAACCTAATAAACTGCATTTAAATATTTTAAAATATACAAACTTCAAGAATCCTTAACTGTGAGTCATGTTTTTAAACCCAAATTATGATGCATATGGAATATTCAAAATTAGTTTCTATGTATTTATTGTACAATATTTTCTTAACAATTAGATTTAAAAATACGATTTTCTGGGTACAAGATTTTGAATTTACTCAATAGAATAATGATCTCCAATAAAATGAAGCTCTAATTTATGCAGTTCTTGTGTAATAGGACTGCACAATTTGTTTATTCATTTAAATAGGCAAGGTACTAAAAGAGCCTTTCATTCAGATTAATTAATTACTGGAGTTAATTGGAACATTCAGTTCCAAATTTGAGTTTCCATGACCTGAAAATGGTCATCATGACTTTTATTATTCTGAAATATAGTGGTCACAGAAATTAGTTACGTTTATCCTAGGCGAAGTTCTATGTATCATTTCCCATGTTAAGAAGTATGGTTTATGGTTTTTAGCTTTAATAATGTGCCCACATATTCCTTATGAATACAGTGTATTTAGGAGTTTTGGTTTGTTGTTTTTAGTTTGAGAGGTGCTGGTAGGAAAAGGAAGAGGAGAAGAAATGCATATTTATTTACTCTGAATTTCTAGTTACTAAAACTTTATTTTAAAAAGTTTGACCACTCTAAAAGAGCACAGAACCTCTGTGCATTTTGTAATTTATTTGAACTTGTTTTTTAAGAAGCTGTAAACTACTTGTAGTATAAATGATATATTTGTACATAAATGGAAATAAACATGAATAAATGAATAAATTCACATTATTAATCTTTAATAAAGAACAATGTGGATAGTTTAATTACACTTTAAATGTTTAAGATGAATGTTGAAGGTGTGCTCTCTCTCTCTATGTATATATGTGTGTGTGTGTGTGTGTGTGTGTGTGTGTGTGTGTATATGTATCATTCTAATGATGCTAACCAAAAATATATAAAACCTATGTAGGAAATAACGTCACTTGTTGTAACAAAGTATTTTGAAATACCTTCCTTTATGTCCATGTATGTTTCAGTTTTAACAATCCTCTAAACATTGCTTTATTTTCTTCATTTTTCACTCTGTCTTGAAGGTACAAATATAAGATCAGATTTATTTAAAGCTACTTTACCATTTATTTTTGACTGACAAAAATTATTTATTATGTACAACATGCTATTTTGAAATATCTATACATTGTGGAAAAGCTAAATTTCTGTAATCTACATATGAATTACCCTGCATATCTTTTTTTAAAAAAAATCTCTTTTAGCAGTTTTCAAGAATACACTATTAACTAGAGGGGACAATTATCTCTCTAATCCCATATCCCCACTCAGTCCCTGGTAACTAGGCTTCTAATCTCTACTTCTATGACTTTAACTTGTTAGATTACACATATGAGTGAAATCACGTGGCATTTGTCTTTTTGTGCCTGTCTTATTTCACCTAACATAAGGTCCTCTAGGTTCATTTATGTTATTGTAAATGACAAGATTTCCTTCTTTTTTAAGGCTGACTAGTGTTTCGCTGTGTATCTGTATAGCACGCTTTCTTTATCCATTCAACTGTTAATGGAAACTTAGTTGATTCCACACCCCTGCAATGAACATGGGAATGCAGAAATCTCTTCAACAGACTGATTTAGTTTCCTTTGGCTATATACCCAGTTGTAGGACAGCAGGATCATATGGTAGTTCTATTTTTAATTTTTTAAGGAAGTTCCATATTGGTTCCAAAATGGCTGTACTAATTTACATTCTCATCAACAGTGTCCTAAGCTTCCCTTTTCCCACAGCGTCACCAACATTTATCTTTCATCTTTTCGATAATAACTATTCTAATGGATGTGAGGTAATAATGTGACTTTAATTTGCACCTCTCTGATAATTAGTGATGTTGAACATTTTTTTTTCATATATATGTTGGTTGTTTGTATGTCTCCTTTTGAGAAATGTCCATGCAAATACTTTGCCCATCATTTAATTGGGTTACTTGTTTTCTTACTGCTGATTTGGATGAGTTCCTTAGACATTTTGGATATTAGCCTCTTGTCAGACGTAGGGTTTGCAAATTTTTTCACTCCATAGGCCATCTCTTCTCTCTGTTGATTGTTTTCTAAACAAGTTGCCTTTGACATTATTTTTCCAGTTTACAATGTTACAAATGGAAATTAAGGAAATTTAGATGACATTTGAAGTAGAAATTGGATTGTGATCAAATTCTCAACTGGTTGTAATACTAGCAGTGAATCAGAACCATATGACTTCATTTATCTTCTCCTGGATTTTATGTAGGGAGCTACTAAAACTGCCTGAAAATATTAATTTTTAATTGCTCATGAAGTTCTCATTCTAATGATACTAATGAAAAAATGATATTTTAGTGTTTAAAAACACAAATCCTCTTGGGAAGGCCTGGGACAGGTGTTGACATGATGTGATTTCTGCCCAGTGCTCTGAATGTCAAAATGAAGGAATTCAATGAAGCATGGATAAATGGCAGGAAATTCAATGAAGCATGGGTAAACAGTGGGAGCAGAAATACAAACAACCATCAGAGATTACTACAAACAACTCTATGCGCACAAACCAGTAAACCTGGAAGAAGTGGATAAATTCCTGGACACCTGCACCCTCCCAAGTCTAAATCAGGAAGAAGTTGAAACCCTGAATAGACCAATAACAAGTGCTGAAGTTGAGGCAGCAATTAATAGCCTACCAACCAAAAAAAGCCCAAGTCCAGATGGGTTCACAGCCGAATTCTACCTGACAGACAAAGAAGAGCTTGTACCACTCCTTCTGAAACTATTCCAAACAATACAAAAAGAGGGAATCCCTCCCAAATCATTTTATGAGACCAACATCATCCTGATACCAAAACCCAGCAGAGACTCAATAAAAAAAGAAAACTTCAGACCAATATCCATGGTGAACACAGATGCAAAAATCTTCAATAAAATACTGGCAAACTGATTGCAACAGCACATCAAAAAGCTTATCCATCACGATCAAGTAGGCTTCAAACCAGGGATGCAAGGCTGGTTCAACATACACAAGTCTATACACATAATCCACCACATAAACAGAAAAAAAGGCAAAAACCACATGATTATCTCAATAGATGCAGAGAAGGCCTTCAACAAAATTCAACAGCCCTTTATTCTAGAAACTCTCAGTATACTAGATATCGATGGCATGTATCTGAAAATAATAAAAGCTATTTATGAAAAACCCAAAGTCAATATCATACTGAATGGCCAAAAACTGGAAGCATTCCCTTTGAAATTTAGCACTAGACAAGGATGCCCTCTCCCACCACTCCTATTCAATATAGTATTGGAAGTTCTAGCCAGAGCAATCAGGCAAGAAAAAGAAATAAAGTGTATTCAATTAGGAAAGGAGGAAGTCAAACTTTCTCTGTTTGTAGACGACATGATTGTATATTTAGAAGACCCCATCGGCTCAGCCCAAAATCTCCTGAAATTGATAAGCAACTTCAGCAAAGTCTCAGGATACAAAATCAATGTGCAGAAATCACAAGCATTCCTATACACCAATAACAGACTTAAAGAGAGCCAAATCAAGAACGAGCTGCTATTCACAATTGCTACAAAGAGAATAAAATGCCTAGGAATACAACTAACAAAGGATGTAAAGGACATCTTCAAGGAGAACTACAAATCATTTCTCAAGGAACTAAGAGAAGACACAAACAGATGGAAAAACATTCCATGCTTATGGTTAGGAAGAATCAATATTGTGAAAATGGCCATACTGCCCAAAGTAATTTATAGATTCAATGCTATCCCCATCAAGCTACCTATTACCCTCTTCACAGAACTGGAAAAAAACCACCTTAAACTTCGTATGGAACCAAAAAAGAGTCCACATAGCCAAGACAATTCTAAGCAAAAAGAACAAAGCTGAAGGCATCACCCTACCTGACTTCAAGCTATACTACAAGGCTACAGTAATCAAAACAGCTTGGTACTGGTACCAAAACACAGATACAGACCAATGGAACAGAACAGAGGCCTCAGAGGCAACACCACACATCTACAGCCATTTGATCTTTGACAAGCCTGACAAAAACAAGAAATGGGGAAAGGATTTCCTGTTTAATAAATGGTGTTGGGAAAACTGGCTAACCATGTTCAGAAAGCAGAAATTGGACCCCTTCCTGAAACCTTACACTAAAATTAACTCCAGATGGATTAAAGACTTATAAGACCTAACACCATAAAAACCCTAGAAGAAAACCTAGGCAAAACCATTCAGGACATAGGCATAGGTAAGGACTTCATGACTAAAACACTAAAAGCATTGGCAACAAAAGCCAAAATAGACAAATGGGATCTGATTAAACTCCAGAGCTTCTGTACATCAAAAGAAAAAATCATTAGATTGAACTAGTAACCAACAGAATGGGAAAAAAAATTTGCAATCTACCCTTCTGACAAAGGGATAATATCCAGAATCTACAAATAACTAAAACAGACTTACCAGAAAAAAAAACAAAGCCATTCAAAAGTAGGCAAAGGATATGAACAGACACTTTTCAAAAGAAGACATACATGAGGCCAACAAACATATTAAAAAATCCTCATCATCACTGGTCATTAGAGAAATGCAAATCAAAACCACATTGAGATACCACCTCATGCCAGTTAGAATGGCAATCATTAAAAAGTCTGGAGACAACATGCTAGAGAGGATGTGGGGAAATACAAACACTTTTACACTGTTGGTGGGAGTGCAAATTAGTTCAACCATCTTGGAAGACAGTGTGGCAATTCCTCAAGGACCTAGAAATAGAAATTCCATTTGACCCAGCAATCCCATTACTGGTTATATATTCACAGAATTATAAATCATTCTATTATAAAGACACATGCACACGTATGTTCATTGCAGCACTGTTTACCATAGCAACAACCTGGAATCAACCCAAATGCCCATCGATGATAGACTGGACAAGGAAAATGTGGCACATATACACCATGGACTACTATGCAGCCATAAGAAAAACGATGAGTTTGCGTCCTTTGTAGGGATGTGGGTAAGTCTGGAAACCATAATTCTCAGCAAACTGACACAAGAACAGAAAATCAAACATGGCATGTTCTCACTCATAGGTGGGTATTGAACAATGAGAACACATGGGCACAGGGAGGGGAGCATCACACACTGGGGTCTGTTGAGGGGGAACAGGGGAAAGACAGTGAGGGTTACAGAAGTTGGGGAAGGATGACATGGGGAGAAATGTCAGGTATAGGTGACAGGGGGATGGAGACAGCAAACCATATTGCCACGTAGGTACCTATGCAACAATCCTGCATGTTCTGCACATGTACCCCACAACCTAAAGTGCAAGAAAAAAAAAATATATATATATATATATATACACACACACAAAAAAAAAACACATAAATCCTCTTGTATCGTGTCAAAATGTGCTTTTCTCATAGGAAAGTCCAACCACTGGTCCACTCACAGTGGGAGGAAACTCAGGCACAGATTAATCACTGAAGGCCCCATTCATTTATTCTGTTGGCAAGGACAATCATTTTGTTTCTTGACAAGAAACCAACATTTTGTACTTCAAGATTCTAATCTATTTGTATTCTCAATAGCAAGGGAAGAAGTGGGACCTTAACCCATGTTTACGCTTAGACTATTTGATGTGTAAACCAGTGTTTTAGCCACTTCTCTCTCAAGCCACAGGGTGTCTAAAATTTAACAGTTAAGAGGTCCTAAAATATCTAGCCTAATTTAAGCACACTTTTAGTAGTTTCATGGTCCTAGAAATTACTCAGCTGACAATGATCAGTGGTTGCTTGTTTAGCCAATGCACTCAAAATGACTTTTAGTAAGAATTTAGTCAGAAAAAAGAAAATGGATCTTTGCCATGAACGTTTTCCAAGTAACAGTGGTATAAGTTTTTAATAAAAACATCGCACTGGCCATCTTCTTTCTTCTTTAGAAAAATAAGGATTTCAGCATTTCCTTAATTTCCATATTAAATTCATTACCTTACACATCAATTCTGTGTCAGAACTGAGCTGGGCCCTAATAAAGGAATCATTATGAGGCCACTTCCTGTGGGATACTTACCATCTTTTCAGGTGGCAGTCACACAAGAAACAAGCAATCAACTAAATAAATATGTAATTGCAATAATGAGAAATGTGGGGAAATATATGTCAGTTTCAAACACCTAGATCCCTGTAAGTTGATGAATTTCTTCATTGAAGGAACTCATTTTGAAAGATCAGAATCATTATCCAGTATTAAATACAATTAGGTATAGAGTCAATGTGAAGGAGAGATAATCTTTATGTTCCTTTAATTTTCCTGTTGTAACTCGAACTGGGAACAGGAAGGAGGCTATGCCCAGTTCAAAGCAACATTTAAAATAAGAGTTTAAGTGGAGTTATGGAGTTATTTTGGAATATTTTTCTTTTTTTGAATATCAGACAGGTAACGTGCTGACCTCTTAACACGGTTTGAGGGAAGTATATCTTACACATGTGTGACAAAATTAAATCATCATGCATATGTACTACAAAAGGATCTTCATTTGAGGATTTATCTGTTGCCTAAGGATATCAAATTGGAAAGTAATGGAGAGATTAAAAATATAATAACATGTTGCCCTATTTGCTTCAGCTTCTTTAAAGAAAGAATCATGGAAAGACAGACAAAAGAAGGGATTAGCAAACGTGCACATTCTGCACATGTATCCCAGAACTTAAAGTAAAATAAAATTGAATAATTAACACAACTGATAAGAAAAAAAGGAAGGGAATGGGGAAGAAAGAGAAAAGAGGGATAGGAAGGGGAGGGGTGAGGTTGGAGGAAGGGGAGGGGTGAGGTGGGAGGAAGGGGAGGACTTGGTGTGGGAGGGAGGGGAAGGGTAGGAGGAAGGTGTGGGGTAGAGATGGGAGGTGTGAAGTAGAAATGGCAGGTGCAGGGTAGAGATAGGAGGAGGGGAGAGGAGAAAGGAGGGAGGAAAAGAGGATAGAAAGAAGAGAAGAAAAAAGGGAGGAAGGAACCAAGGATGGAAGGAGAAATTTTAGGAGATTACTACAATACCATCTTCATCTCATCTTTTTTCCTTCCCCTACCTTTCCCTCCCCAGAGATAACCACTATTCTAAAATTACTGTGTATCATTTCAATGTACATTTTTTAAAATTTGCTACACATATGTGATTCCCTAAGGCATACATGCTAATCTTTCATTCTTGTAAAATTTTTAATAAATGTAGTTTTTGTAAACATCCCTTCTTGTTTTTTGTTTTTGTTTTGTTTTGTTTTCCACACAGCACAATGTAAGGCATACCCATGTTCAGACATGTATTTCCTTCACATTTTACTGTTGTAAAGTAATGCACTGTACATATACTAGAGGGGTGTATCCATTTAGCTTTGCTGGAGCATTTGGGTGTTAACTCATTTTTGCTTTTACAAGGAGTGCTTGGGGAACACCTCTACTTATGTTTCCTTGTGTGCAGTGTGTAGGGAACTAGAAGTAGTGACTGAGTCAAGAGGTAATTACTGAATCAAGACGTTGTCAAAATGTTTACCATGGTGGGTGTATCTATTTATTTTCTCACCAAGAGTATGGCTTCTAATTTTCCCATAGGGACACAAAAATCCAATCTCATCAAACATTAACTTTGGGCAATTTCAGATGGCTAGAAAATGGTCTCTTATTATATTACTTTATAATTTCTTTGTTATAGAAATAAATAGTATTTCTTATTTTTAAAAATACTGTTATGCTGATATACTGACCCCTCCAGAATTTAACACTGGACCTATAAAAATGAATAGAAAACTAATTTTGTTTTATAGCTTTTAAATATGGCCATTGTTAGGAATTTATGCTTACAAAAGCTCAGTGTCAGAAAGCATGTTTTATTGTTAGTATGATATCTGGAGTGCTTAATTATTAACTTAAAAATACACCAAATCCTCTTCCTCTTTTTTTCTTTTAGAATGTATGATCACCTCTCAATTAGCTTTATTTTGATGGTGTTCATTGTGAACTCCAAAAACCAACACAGGCCTTATTTTAATTTTTTATTTCTATAACTTATACCTTCTTCCAGAAAAGTTTAACAATAAACCATAAAAATATATGTAAACAAAGACATTAAATTCAACAATACAAAAGTATTCATCTAAGTAACTGAATAAGACAACAGCAAAGTTAATCTATATCAGGGTGCTCTTCAGTTCTGCCGGGCATTTAAAAAAATATTATCATAGAAATTCTTTTAGTTGTAAGTTGATATATCACTAATGATTTTGGTATCTAGAGAAAGAATAGTTTCAAATGCAGCTTGTAAACAGTTACATTGAAAAACACTTGATTCTATAAGTAATTTAAAAATTTAAATCACAAAGTACCATTTTTTATCTATTTAATGAACAAAAATATTACAATATCCAGTTGAGAACCAGTGAAGGGAAATTAATAACCTTTGGCATTATAATTTAGCACCATCCTTGAAGAAGGCATCTTAGACATATAAATTTTTGTATCTTTGGATATAACAATCTCATTTATTAGATTCAAGCTAGAGAAATAATCCAAAATGAGGAAAATAATATATTCATGAACATGTTTTAGCTTTATTTTAACCTGATAAAGTTGAAAACCACCTAAATGTTCAATATAAAGTATACTGTTCCCCACTGAAAAAAATTACAATCCTGATGCTGATGAGGAAAATGTATCTGATATTAAGATTCAATGGGAAGAAAACAGAATCCTATGTATGATTACAAATGTGCAGAAAGCCCACATACATAGGGGCAAAATGAAAAGACATATTACTCTGCTAATTGCTGTTCTAGAAGTAGTGTTTCTCCACTAATTTCAGGACATTTTGTTTTCTTTATTGCTTATTTAAATAGAAAATAAATGTCCTGGGCCTGCTTTTATCCCCTTAGGGAGCTGGGGATTTTGCACAATTTATACTTCTGTCCTATTTGTTTTGGTTTTGTTTGTTTTTCTCAGCATAAAGCCACTGTTCTCAAATAACACAGTATTCTAATGCTCCATCACTCTTGAATTTTACTTTACTCTTTGAGGAATACCACTTCAAGATGACTGATTGCCTTTCAATGAATGGATCAGCTCTTTGTTCTAGGAAAGAGAATCATGTGGCAAAGAAATATAATAGGTTTGAAAATAAGTCAAAAAAGTAGTAACTGCAAAAGAGATCCATGTATTTGCTCTAGCTCTAAATTCTGTCTGAGTCCTTGTTTAATTATCCTGCACTTACTAATTACCAAGTCATGGCATTCCACTGCAGGTAAACATTTTCTTTGGCTTCTACTTTTACTTCAATATCTAGGTCCTTTCTGAATGCATAGGGCTTGCTATTGGTTTAAACTGATAAGAAAAGATACCACACTTGATCTTAGCCAAAAGACCAAGAAGCCATTGCTATTGTTTTAATTCCTTACAATTTATTCACTGCAGAAATTCCTAATAAGATGATAAGAATAAAGATGCTTTAATTTGTGGGGACACCACATTTTATTTCTGCACCCTAATACATATTTCAGCTACTTGGTTAATATGAAGTATAAAATATGGCAGAAATTAAATACATACTCATACTTCATAGATATATGTGTATATTGATACAATTTAGGAAAAATAGTCTGTCTTGAACTCAGCCAGATATTCATGGTAAATAAAACATGACTAACACTGATACTGGAACTTTGACAAGAGCCTGCTAATTACTATTGTTCTATTCCCTATTAATCCTTTAAATTTTTTTTTGCCCACCCTCATCTCCTACTCTGATTTATGGACTGCTTTTCATATTTATAAAGTGGTTCATGAATCACCCTGCCGCAACAGAAGTGAATAATAATGAGCCCATTTATGTAACATTTGGTGTGTAGCTAATTATCTCAAAATGACTGCCTGGGATTGCACTGAGAAGAGTGTCATTAGCATTCAGTACTAAGTCTACAAAACAGAGGGGGAAAAGAAAGTAGAAATATAGAATCAAAAAATAAGAATAGCAGTGAGAATGCTGTCAACTGGGTGTGATTTTTTTAAAGCATCCTAAAGAATATTTAATATCTCCCAATAGATGAATTGTGAAGTAAGTCATGGGTATAGCATCCATTAAAATTATGTTCATGGAGCATACCTAAGACTTAAGAAAGTTCCTACCTATAGGTTGACCAAAGCAGCAAATGAAACTGTCACATACCATATAATTTCAACTTTAAGAAGAAAAATTAATAATAAAACTATGATGATGAGGTTATGTTTATTCTCTTCATCTATAATTTTCTGTATTTTCCAGATGATTTAATATGGCTAAATGTTAATCTTACAATGTATTTGTAATAGTAATGTCATATGTATTTTTTATTTCTTTGGAAATATATAGACTGATAATAGTAGCAGCTACTGTTAATTGAGATCCTACTATGCATCAAGTATTAAACTTATACATGCATGTCATAACTCTCTTCTCTTTCCTATTCCACACCACATTCCAACTGCATCATACCTCCATTCATGAATGATCGCAAACCTAGGTTAAGGCAAGCTTTGTCCAAGTTGCCACCAACCAAAAAAGTATAAAATTAAACTGTCTTGCATTGCAATCCTCAGTGACATTTGTGCTTTCTTAGTAATATAAACATTTACTGATGTAAGAGATCTGGATTT
>NW_016107439.1:5742431-5766432 GCF_001604975.1 Cebus imitator | reverse complement strand
AAAAAAAAAAAAAAAAAAAAGATAAAGCCGATCATCCTGGAATATCTTAGTGGGCCCCATGTAATCACAAGGGTCCTTATGAAAGGAAAGCCGGAGAGTAAGAAAGTGAGAGGATGTCAGATGTCAGGATAGAAGCCCAAGTTCGAGTGATGTGCTTTGAAGTTGGAAGAAGGACCTGTAAACCAAGGAATGCAAATGTCCCCTAGAAGCTGAAAAATGCAGAGAAATAAGTTCTACCTTAGAGCCTCCAGGAGGAACACAGCCCTGATAACACCTCGATTTTAGGACTTCCGATCTCCAGAACTGTAAGCGAATAAATTTGTGTTGTTTTAAGCCACTAAGTTTGTGGTAACTGGTTATAGCAACAAGAGGAAACTAATATTGTATGTAAGGTGCTTAGTACAGTGCCTGTCATATAGGATTCTAGCATAATACTAGCCAAAGTCACTCTGCCGTTTTAGATCCATTATTTATGAGAGTCCAATGCCCTCCCCCAGATTGCTGAAGCTTCCCAAAGGGCCTATGTAATTTCTGGCTTTGAATTGCTTCCATTTATAGAGTATTGCTCCAATAATGCTGTCAGGATAAGGAATTCAGCCCCTTCTCAGTATTCCAAGTATAAAAATAAAACATTTACCCAAGACGTATGTGTGTGTGTGTGTTTGCGTGTGTGTGTTTGTGTGTGGTGTGTGTGAGGGTGTGTGTGTGGGGGTGTGTGGAGTGTGTGGTGTGGGTGCTGTGTGTGTGGTGTGTGGGGTGTGTGTGTGTGGGGGTGGTGTGTGTGTGGTGTGTGTGTGGTGTGTGGTGTGTGTTGTGCATATGTAGCGTGTGTGGTGTGTGCGTGTGGTGCGTGTGTGATATGTGTGGTGTGTGTGGTATGTGTGGTGTGTGTGGGGTGTGTGTGTGTGTGCGTGTGGTGTGTGTATGTGGTGTATGTGGTGTGTGTGTGGCGTGTGTAGGATGTGTGTGTGTGCGTGTGCATGTACACGTGTGTGTGGTGTGCGTGTGTGCATGTGTGTGTATGTGTGTGTGTGCACGCACATGCACCCAGGTATGCTTGATGTGTATCAGACTTGGTTTGAGTAAATACAGAAAATGTATTATTATTGTACAACAAAAATTTTGTAATTAAATATCAAATATGACTGTTCTTTAAAGCTTTTTAGTACCCCAACATTTTGTTTCCTCACCCCTAAATTCCTCTTAAATCTCACACAACAGTTTATCTCCTTTGGTTTTCTTATCATTTATATTTCACACTCCCGGGATTTCACCTTGAAATACCAAGATATTTTTCTAAACAGACTAGCCAAACTCCTACCTAATAAAACCTGTCACAAATTATGAAGATAATGCATATTCTTTTCACCCTATTTCACTGAACAGTTAATAAATATTAGCTGCAAAAAAATCTACGTATTTATTAGTCATAACTTAAGCTAACTGATCCATCTTCTCTTACCAGTTTCTTTGTGTGATGTAAGTAACACGGATTAAAGGTGTAGCCAAGAGGCTAAGCAAGCCATTCTTCAAACACTCTATTGAGTGATACTGATAACAATCTTATAACTACTCACTCTCAATTTCACCAATATTAGGGGTATAAATAGGGTTCATATTTTTAAGGGATTTTCTCCTCTTCTTTCTCATTTTTCTTTCTTACAGATTTTGTTAAACTGTACAATTATACAGAGAATGATTTTAAAACATGGGGATTCTTTCTGATAAAATTGACAGTTTTGGGAAAACCTCAACTGAGCATACATAATTTGTTCATTTAAGTTCACACTGCTATTTGCAAATGTACCTTCTCCATGTGTATATGTGTGCACACCTGTGTATAGTGTGTGTATGTATAATCCTAGATTCCAAGATATTTATGGGCCAGGGTTTCTGGATTATGTTTTGTCAAAAATGAGAATCATGCCACCTTTAGACATTAAATACATATGATTTGCTATTACAATGATTCCTAAGGCCAACAACCATGCATCATAAACTTTAATAAATGAATACTACAGTGACATGATTTCTGTTCATTCCAAAGTATCAGGCGACCACAGTTTCTAACTAACAGCCCATTATAGTGGTCTGACCTAACCTTCAAAATGTCAATAAATTGGATTATAATGTAATCCATTCTAAATGTCTTTGAAAGAAGACAGATGAATGTTATGCTGTCATGAATCTACCTCTGGGAAATCTCTCTGCAGAACAGCCAGTTAATGCTTTTGCCTTTAGCTGGTTTTACCATCCTATACTTTCATTTGCTATTCACCAATAAAAATATTTGCACACACCAGAATGAAAATCTTGAGTTTGAAAGCTAAAGACAGAATTTAAAAAAACAATTCAATCTTGAAGCCCTTAATCTATTCATTTTTGTAATCTAATATTTGGCAACTTCGATTTGGTAGAAGATTTATAATAATCAAATAGCTTCAGCCAGTGTGAGTACATTTTCATGTGGATGTGTTAATTAATGGTAGAGGTGACTAACAACTGTGAAGCAATCATATTAGACAAGTAGAACAAATGGAAATACAGGAGCAATCATTCTTAGAGAATTCATTGTTGCTACTCATCCAGAAGACCAAAAAGCTGAACAGAAATCTGCTCAGGGACATCTCTTTTTGTTGACGGCCCAGGGAATTCTGGCTAAGCAATTTTTTCTCACAAAAAGCTCATACACTCAGCTCACTTAACCATAAGCATCACAAAATCAAGAAATGCCAAATTCTTAAATCAGCAGAGTTCAACACTCTGTTGCACAGAATTCTATGGGCTAACATAGATTCATGAGTATGTGCTTGCGTGGGAGTCCCTGTGTGAGCCTCAATAATTTCTCCCTTCTCAGAGGGCCCTGTGGGTCTCTGGTGACCATATTTGTATTTGTGTATTAGTGCTGTCCTCCAACCCTTACTCAATAGTTGTGGGAGAGTTGGTACCTCATTCAAGTTGGACCAGTGAAATCCTCCTGGGAGTCTGAAATTTGGAACATATATATCCCAAGATGGAGTTTGTTTCAGTCCTTTCCGAAGGAAATCAGATGACTTCCTGAGAGTAAGTTCTTAGAGCTATTGATTTCTTCTCTTGTTAAGTTGTGATGATTACTCAATTCTCTTTAATATTATATTGGGATTTCGAAGCAGTAGAAGTAAATTGGCCCAGGAGATCATAGTTGAAAAAACAATGGGTCAAGTCTTGGTATGACATATCGTTTCCCTAGGTAGTATCACTTATATTACTTATAGCTATTGATTGTTAAATAAATTGATCATAATGGCCAGCAACAGTAAATTCAGTTATGCTTTCTAAAAGTTTGGTTTTTTAAAAAATTACAACTGCAAGTATCCATACACATGAGACATTAGTTATTTTGTATAGTGCTGCATTGGCTATATAAATTGCCATGTAAAAGCTATTGTAATTCACTACTCTGAATCAATGGTTCAATATTATATTTCAGTGCATGTCCTGATTTAATAATGAAGTGGTTAACTAACCAGATGACATTTTTTCTGAAAATGGACTACATTAAGTGAGATGTGCTGACCAGTGGGGCTCAAATAACACTCTCAAGTATCCCTAAGTCTTTTTCTGTAATGGTGCCACAAATATTGGATTCTAATTTTATTTAAAACCATTGTAATGATTTTTGGCTGCACACTTACAACCATCTGATGTTTGGCAAAATTGACAAAAACAAGCAATGAAAAAGGACTCTCTATTCAATAAATGATGCTGAGACGACTGGCTAGCCATATCCAGAAGATTAAAATCAGACCCTTTCCTTACACCGTAATTCCTATTTTACATCCACATTTTAACAGGATATCAGGATGCCCTTATAATCAAATATTTTCTAAAATCATGATTTAGAAAATCATGTGTGGAGCCATCAAACTCAGGATGGATTAAAGATTTAAATATAAGAACAAAGTTTAAAAAAATTGGAAGATAATCTCAGAAATACCATTCTGGACGTAGGATCTGGCAAAAATTTCATGACAAAGACATCAAAAGCAATTGCAACAAAACAAAAATTGACAAATGGGACATAATTAAACTAAAGAGCTTCTGCATAGCAAAACATCATTGGAATGTTGCTCATCAACAGAACAGACAACCTACAGAATGGGAGAAAAATTTTGCAAACTATACATCTGACAAAGGTCTAATATCCAGAGTATATAAGTAACTTAAAGAAATCAACAAGCAAAAAACAAACAAACCCATTAAAAGTAGGCAAAGAACATGAACAGACACTTTTCAAAAGAAGACACACACACGCATCCAATAAGCATATAAAAAATGCTCAACATAACTAATCATTAAAAATGCATAAAAAAACACAATGTGATACCATCTCACACCAGTCAGAATGGCTATTATTAAAAAGTAAAGAAATATGAGATGCTGGTGAGGTTGCAGAGAAAAAGGAAAACTTACACACTGCTGGTGGAAATGTAAATTAGTTCAGACATTGTGGAAAGCAGTTTGGTGATTTCTCTAAGAAGCCAAAGAAATATTACCATTTGACTCAGCAATCCCCTTATTGAGTATATGCCAAAAGTAATACAAATCATTGTAGCATAAAGACACATATACACATATGTTCATCTCAGTACTCTTCACAAGAGCAAAGCTATGGAGTCAACCTAAGTACCCATTAACAGTAGACTGGATCAAGAAAATGTGATACATATACACCATGGAATACTGCACAACCACAAAAAAAGCATGCAATCACGTCCTTTGCAGCAACATGGATGGAAGTGGCAACGATTAACCTAAGCGAACTAACACAGGAACAGAAAACCAAACACCGCATGTTCTCACTTATAAATGGGAGCTAAACATTAAATATATATATGGTCATAAAGAAGGGAACAAGTCACTGAGGCATACTTGAGGGTGGAGGGAAGGAGGAAGGTGAGAATAAAAAAACTACCTGTTGGATACTGTGACTATTACCTGGGTGATGAAATAATCTGTACACCAGATCCCCGTAACATGCAATTTACCTATATAACAAACCTGTACATGTACCCACGAAACTAAAATTAAAGTTAGAATATATGTATAATTATTTTAAACTATAATAAGAAGCATTATACTGTAAGCTGTCCTATGTCACTTTTTTAATGTTTCGTTTGCTTTTTCTATTAAAATAAAATACACATATATAATTTACCATCTTTACTACTTTTAAATGTACAGTTCAGTGGTAATTAATATACTATATGTTTATTTTTCCTTTCATCATTCCCTTTTCCTGGCCTATGGTAACTACCAGTTTATGCTGTATCTTGAGATCAACTTTTTTAGCTCCCACATGGCATTAGAACATGCAATATTAGTATTTCTGTGCTTGGCTTCTTTCACGTAACATAATGGCCTCCAATTCCATATCTGTTGCTGCATATGACAGGATTGCATTTTTATGGCTAATATCTCATTGTCCATGTATACCACATTTTCCTTCTCCATTCATCTATTGATAAGCACTTAGGTTGATTCCATATTTGGCTATTGTGAATAATGTTGCAATAAATATGAGAATGTCCTATGCCCCATGTTAATACATTCAAGAACACTATATTAACCTGTGCTGTCAGGTTAAATTATGCAGAGCATCGAGCACCAAGTAAAGCTTGCCTTTAATCCATCATTAAGGACTTCTAGGGACCAACCATTTATGAATGTTCCTAAACTATTTGCAATGGTGTTATTGACTATAAAGGTGGTTTCTTGCCCAGGGGTTGGGGCTGTTGTTGTTGCTGTTTTTCCAATTCAGGATAGCCTGAGCTTGGTTATTCAAGGTTTTAGAAGCAAGTACTTCACTATTTATAAGGATTTTCTCAATGCTGCATAAATCAAATACAACACGAAAATAAATGGGTACTGAGAGAGACTCAAAACCATAATTCTCATAAATCCTACTTTTATATGAGTATGCCCATTAAAATGGATGAATATTTGAACTTGTACGGTGATTTTATATTAACAAACTATGGTTTTTATTTATTTCATTTGTACTTTATATACTGAGGCTCCTTAGCAAATTTGTAAAGCATCATTGTAGCAGGATTTCTTAATCTTTGCACTACCGACATTTTGGAAAAGATAAGTCTTCGTTGTTGGGGGCTGTCTTGTGCACGGTAGGATGCTCAACAGCATCTCTGGCCTCTAGCCACTAGATTCCAGTTTCAAACTTTTAGGTCCAGATATATTGCAAAATGTCCTCGCTGAGGCAAAAAGATCTCTAATTGAAAAGTGTCAGCTAAATTGTAGAATCATAGGACTTGCCACACTTTAGTAATTCCCAGAGAATGTTTCCCTTTTGACAATTTGTTAATTCATAAGATGATGTTAAATGAAAAATATGGTAAAGAAGTATAGTAGACGAGTGAATTTTTAGTATTTATAGTGGTTGTTTTATTTAGGGTGTTTGAATCACTATGGGACTAAAAAAAGAACGTTGAAGAATTGTAGTTTTTGTTTCTTTGTTTTGTTTTGGTTTTTATTTTACTTTAAGTTCTGAGGTACATCTGCAGATCTTGCAGGTTTGTTACATAGGTATACACGTGCCATGGTGGTTTGCTGCTTCCATCCCCCATCACCTACATTAGGTATTTCTCCTAATGTTGTCCCTCCCTAATCTCCCCTCCCCCTCTTATCACTTCCCAGTCCCCCATCCCTCAACGGACCCCAGTGTATGATGTTTCCCTCCCTGTATTTTTAGACAATAGAAGATATTCATTATGTATTGTTAAATAAATAAATTAATCAACCCATATGATCATGGGAAATGAAAGTATAATGTTTTGTTAAACATTTGGGAAAAAAAATTAAACTTTAGAATTATTTTGCTCTGGTGTAATGCTTAAATAAATTCAAGTAAATTGACCAATGTCCTGTCTATGAAAGACTTCAAAAGGTATGTGAAAATGTTCACATCTGTGAGCTTTCATCTTTCATAATGAAAGCCAAAGCGAAATTGGAAAGTGGGAGGGGTTTTCATTTTCCTTTAAGAAAAAGATGACTTAGGCCTGGCACGGTGGCTCACGCCTGTAATCCCAGCACTTTGGAAGGCCAAGGCAGGTGGATCATGAGCTCAAGAGATTCAGGCCATCCTGGTCAACATGGTGAAACCCCGTCTCTACTAAAAATACAAAAATTAGCTGGGCATGGTGGCTCACACCTGCCCAGCTACTCGGGAGGCTGAGGCAGGAGAACTGCTTGAACCCAGGAGGCAGAAGTTGCAGTGATCCGAGATCGCATCACTGCATTCCAGCCTGGGTAACAAGCGAAACTCTGTCTCAAAAAAAAAAAAAAGAAAAAGAAAAAGATGCCTTTATTGCTGATAGTTTAGCACAAATGACCTAAGCAATGACCCACCTTGGAAGCCTCAAAAAATACTCTGATGTATATTCAGAGCATTTCCATATATATAATATATAGAGAGAAAGAGGGAAAGTATGCATGTAAATAGATTAGTGTTTGTATATATATACACATATTTATACAGTATACTGTAGTAGAGTATATATGTTGTGTACATAATATACTACAGTATATTCAGAGCACTTTCATTTGAAAAAAAATAAAATGAAGACAACACAAATACCCACCAAAGGATGATTAGGAAAATAAATTATGGCATTTCCACACAATTTTAGTAAATGTTTGAAGACAGCTTATTATTTATTAATACAGAACCAAATTTAAGATGCATTGTTGAAGAAAATAAGCAAGAGCCAAAGGAGTGTGTGAGGTAGGCTACTGTCTAAGAGGATTTTTCCATAAGAAGACACAGCTGTGCTTCTATTTGAATAGAATATTTTTAGAAACTTTGCAACTGTAGTTCCTGGAGATTAAGATAAAAAAAGAAACATCAACTAATTTGAATTTTTGTTTTTTTTAACTTATGATTACACTTTATGGGAAGGACCATTACATTTTTTAAAGTTCTTTGTCAATTCAAAAGTGAATCAAAATCTTGCAAAGGCGGACTCACCATCTGAGTTTCAATTACTCTCAGACTTCACAACCCAGAAAACCATACCAGGCAAGAGAAAATGGAGGGATAGTGAAGTCCAGATAGGTTATACAGAGTTAGGTCCTAGAGTTTGAATAAACACAAAAGCCCAACTGGGGGTGGTGAACATGGTGTAAACTCAAATCCCAGGATAGTGTTTCTTCCCTGGTTATATGCTACCTGCTAAATATAAGTAGACGAGACTTTCAGAGATAAATCTGACAAATCTCTCTAGTAATGGGAAGTGTGAGGCACCAAAAGTCACAGAGGCTGGTTTTGCTGTTGCTGCTGATGTTGTATTTAGTTGTAGCAAGAGAGGAAGATAAGCTTTTATGTATAATGTAGATTCCTCCTATTCACAAATTCTGCAGATAGTGATACAGATATTGCTGGGGTGATAAAAATGGAAAGGGTCATGACATCATAACAGCTATAATAATGATAATCATTTAGGGAGTACCTATTAAGTATGGGGTGCTGGGCTAAAAGCTTTGCATACACTATCTCCTTTAATTCTCACAGCAATCCTGTGTAGTAGGAGCTTTGATTAATGAGAGGAATGAGCTGCAAGGAGATAATTTAACTAAAGCAAACTCACACCACTTGCAGGCAACAAAGTTAAGACTCAAAGTCAATCTGCCTAACTTTAAAATTTTTAGCCACAAAATATTTTAATAGCTTTATTATGATATCATTGAAATATAGCTATTGCAAATAATGAATTTGTTACATTATTTATAAAAGTAATGTAATCCTCAATAAAATATTAGCAGACTAAATTCCATAGCAAATTAAAAGGATTATATGCAATGGCCAAGATGGATTTGTTACTGGGATGCAAGGATGGTTCACCGTATGTGAATTAATTAGTGTTATATAACACATTAGAAGAATGATGGATTAAGAACTACATAATTCTGTATCAATAGATACAGAAAAGCATTTGACAAAATTCAACATCTTTTGTAGTAAAAGCTTTCAACAAAATAGGCATAAAAGGAACTTACCTTAACATAATCCAAACTATGTATGAAAAATCTAGAGCCAATATCATAATCAATAGACCTTGGGATCAAACCTGGGGGCATTACACTATCTGACTTCACATTGTAATACAAATGTATTATGATCAAAACGCTATGGTAATGGCATAAATACAGATATACAGACCAGTGGAACAGAATAGAGAAACCAGAAATAAACACATACACTTATGGTCAACTGATTTTCAACAAAGGTGCCAGGAGCATACAATGGGGAAAGGACAGTCTCTTTGACAAATAGTTTTTGAAAAATTGGATATCCACATGCAAAATAAATCAATACATACATACATATATAAATTTAACCTCATCTCATACCATACATGAAAATCAACTCAAAGTGGATTAAATACTTAAACATAAATATCGAAACTGTAAAACGACTAGCAAAAAACCTTTCCGAAAAGGAAAAACTTTTTTGACGTTGGTCTCAGCAATAATTTTTTGAATATGATACCAAAAGCCCAGACAATAAAAGCAAAAACAGATAAGTGGGATACATCAAACTTAAAAGCTTATATACAGCAAAGAAAACAATAAACAAAATGAAAAGGCAACTTATGGAATGGGGGGAAATATTTGCAAATCATATACAAATTAATATACATTAATATCTAACACATATAAAAATCACATACAACTCGATAACAAAATACAAATCACTCCATTTAAAATGAGCAATTTCCAAAGAAGAAACTCAGATGGGAAAAATGCATATGAAAAGGTGCTCAACATATCTAATCATCAGAAAAATGTGAATTATACCCACAGTGAAATACGACCTCATACCTGTGAGGATGGCTATTAGTAAGAAGACAAAGGAAAAAAGTGTTTTCAAGAGTGTGGTGGGGGAAGAACCCTTATACACCGTGAATGGAAATGTAAATTAGAACAGTTTTGATCTTGCTCAAGATGGTTTTGTCTTGTCAGAGTCTTTCATGATTCCATATAAACTTTATGATTATTTCTTCTATTTCTGTAAAAAAATACCACTGGGATTTTTGAACCTATAAAATGACTTTGGGTAGATAGTATGAACAATTTAACAATATTCAATCTTCCAAGCCATGTACATGGAATGTCATTCTATATATTTGCCTTTTTAAACTACCTTCATCAATGTTTTATAATTTTTAATGTACAGGTCTTTCTTCTCTTTGATTGAGTTAATTCCTAAGTACTTTGTTGTTGTTATTAACATAAATAAAATTGTTCTCTTAATTTCCCTTTCTGGAGAGTTTATTAGCATATAAAAATACTACTGATTTCTGTGTGTTGATTTTGCATCTTGCAATTTTACTGAATTTATTAGTTTTAATAGTTTTTACAGAGTCTGCAGAATTTTCTATGTATATAATCATGTCATCTGCAAAAAGAGATAATGTTATTTATTTATTTCTGATTTGGATGCCTTTTATTTAATTTTCTTACCGATTACTCCAGCTGGGGGTTCAGTACCATGTTGACTAGTAAGGCCAAGAGTGAGCACACTTGCCTTCTTCCAGGTCTTAGAGGAAAAGTTCTAATTTTTCTGCATTTATTGAGATGATCATGTGGGTCTTATTTTATTAATATATATGTTGTATCACATTGACTGATTTGTATATGTTCTTGATTGTTGCATATCCATCCTTGCATCCAGTAATAAATCCCACTTGGTCATGGTGTATGATAGTTTTAATATGCTGTTGAATTTCATTTGCTAGTATTGAGAATGTTTGCATCTAATACCATAAGGGATATTGGCCTGTACCATTCATTTCTTGTATTGTCTGTGTGGCTTTGGAATTCGAGTGAAGCTGGCCTCATAACTAATTTGGCAGTTTTCCCTATTCTATTTTGTGGTACAGTTTAAGAAAGGCTAGTATTAATTTTTCTTTGAATGTCTGTCTGGTAGACATCACCCATGAAACCATCTGGCACTTGGCTTTTCTTTGTTGGAAAGTTTTTGATTACTGATTCCCCCTCCTTGTTCATTACTGGTTTGTTCAGATTTCTATTTGTTATTGACACAGTCTTGGTAGGTTATATGTTGCTAGAAATTTATCCATTTCCACCTATCCATCTAGATTATCCAATTTATTGACATATAATTATTCATAATAGTTTCTTAAATCTCACAAAATTTTGATGCCTTGTTTCTGCCAACTGGTAAATATGATTTGGGGCTAGGAAGCCTCGAAATGAAATGTCATCATTTTTGTAATGTTTTGTTTTTTCTCTCTCCACCCTATCAGAATCACAACTACAGCTGCCTGTATGATGGATCTGCGAAGATATCCACTGGATGAGCAAAACTGCACCCTGGAGATTGAAAGTTGTGAGTTACTTGGACAGGGGAATGAAAAAGAGGGGTGCTCCCTTGACCCAAATTGAATTCAACTTTTCACTGAGTTAATTAATACTAGGAATTTTTAGCTGCACTTGCCTGACAAGTGTTCAAAGGTTTATACTGGTGGCTCAAGGGTCATTTCAATGAAGTTATAGTTTTGAACAATTAGGGAAAGTTCACTTATTTTAGCTCACCCATTTATAAACTCATACTTTCTACTTCTCATAGTGTAGTTTCTCCAAAGCCTTCCAACATCCAAGCTGCATTAATAAGAGAGGAAAGATATTTAAATATAAAAGACTTTGCGGGATTGTTTTTGGTGCTATCATCTGTTGACCTAAACTATTGTAAATTGTCTTTTAGAAAAATAGTATGGTAGAGTCTTATGTGAATAATGTGTCTTTTCTCCTGAAAAGAAGAAGATGATAAATTGTACTTATGGGGCTTATGCTTTGGGACAAAGACTTAATTGTTTTTAGGTCTAGTAACTAATTTTGGTTTGTCCTCTTGGGCTGCTTTTTCACTGATTGCTTTCTTAACAATTCAAGTATTTCCGTCATGAAGATTTAATCTTATTGGCTTTTTGTGATTATTTCTCAGCCATCAGCTTGTAGGTATTTAAGACCATTAATTTGTGAAACCAATGCTAAGCCATTTCTTGGTTTTAAGATGTGCAAAAAAGTTCAGCAGATAATTGAGTCCATTACTATAGTACCACTTAATGTAACATGAAAAATTGACAGATGTTTATTTAGATTATCTAAAATACTTTCTAGATCTAAACATTAAGAAAGTAAGAGAAAATGGGAAAATTCCAGGTGACTCTGTAGTATTGTTGAAGGATAAATGTGTTTCCCCAGTGTCTCATTATTAAGCAATTACATTAACTTTCTAGTTCCACTGTATACACAGAAATAGATTAAGGTGTTTGTGTCTATATAATTACTTTAAACATAGACATTAATCTACTACCACTAAAATCTAGAATGTACAAGAAAATTCGTGAACAATTCCCTAATCAATATTCTAATTTTAAATCTCATTATATAAAGAAGTTACTAAGTATTGAAAGGTATTGATATATAAAGTATTGATGGTAACTTTTGGTGCAGATACCAAAAAATGACCACATTCAAACCACAGGAATTAACTATGAACCTAATCATGTATTAATAACTAACAACATTTTATAAACAATGCAGAACATTAGTTCAACAAGTAAACCATTACTTTTGGAACTGGTATAGAAAGAGGATAACTCATGGATTGCCCATACATGTGAGATGTTTTTTACCCTTGACCACTCTTCCGTTGACTTTGATTTTTTTACCTTGACTTCTGCTGGACAACATTAGCATACAGCAACCTTGTGAAATTCCAAGACCTTATGAATTTTGTCATTTGCTTAAAGGAGCAATGAAATTTGACAAATGCTTGAAACTGATTCTGTGTTGTAAATTGAAAGTTCTAAAATTATCAACACTGTCTCCCAAAATGCATGTTTTATTTATAATGAATACTGAGTTTTTCTATTATAGGTTGACATTTTTCTTTAAGTTTGAAGATTTCTTTATTCATTTTTTTTAAAAGATGACTTTAAGTCCATTTAATATATCATATAATGATCAAAACTACAAATGAAGCAGAAATTAAATGTAACTTTTGTGGGGAAGAGATGGGGAAAGGCAGCCAGATAGTCCAAAGTAGTTATCAAATTTGATGTCAAATAATAGGCGGTGACCCAGGTATATGACAATCATTGAGGCAGTTTAGCAAGATGCAACTAGTTGTCTGGACAGATAGATGAACCCAGTAACTGAGACTCAGCTAATATGTACAAATTTGAAAAGGTGGTAATTATCATCAAAGTGATCCAGCAGCTGGTCACAGAACTGCAATCCCTAAAGATACCTAAAAAAAAGCAAGAAGTCTTAACTGTAAGAACATGGATAATGAGGAGTCTATGGAGGTAGAAACTTAGGAGAAAGATTTGCAAGACTAAGCTGGGTATTATATAACACCTTTGTGACATAAGTATTTGTAAAAACATTTGAGAGATGGTATATCTGAGGCTCAGAGAAGTAAAATAACTTACCCAGAGTCGTACGGCAAAAAAAGTAATGAAGTAAGAATTCAAGCCCAAGTGTTCTTCTCTCCATCATGGAATCCTGAATCAACAGGTTAGTAAGGGAACATAGCATCAATAATTAGAAGTATATGTTGGTCATGGTGGATCACGCCTGTAATCCCAGCACTGTGGGAGGCTGAAAAGGGTGGGATCACCTGAGGTCAGGAGTTAGAGACCAGCCTGACCAATATGATGAAACCCCATCTCTACTACAAATACAAAAATTAGTCAGGTGTGGTGGCATGCACCTGTAGTCCCAGCTACTTGGGAGGCTGAGACAGTAGAGTTGCTTGAACCCGGGAGGTGGAGGTTGCAGTGAGCCAAGATCATGCCACTACACTCCAGCCTGGGTGACAGAGGGAGACTCCATCTCCAAAAATAATAATAATAATAATAAGAAGAAGAAGAAGAAGAAGAAGAGGAGGAAGAAGACGAAGGAGAAGAAAAAGAAGAAGAAGAAGAAGAAAGAGGAGGAGGAGGAGGAAGAAGTATAGTGCTAACTGGAAACACTCTTGGCTAGGTTGGAAACGCTGAATCAACCAAAGACTGGTCTGTATTCCCTAAATTATCCCTGATAAAGGTCAGTATAGATCCCAGAAGCTGAACTTCACTTTTAGATCAAGGGTCAAACAATTTCAGCTACAGAGAGAAGGTAGCCTGTGGATGCAGGAAACCAGGCAGGCCTTGATTCTATTGATGTTATCCTTAAAAAAAGAAGAAGCTTCTGATGACAGCATAATTTAACTTCAATGTTTTACTTCAAATATATCCCTTATTAACAACAGATAAACCAATGTAGAGTTCTGAAATCTTAAGAATAATAATTTTAAGGAGTGAAGTAGCATATGCCAATGTGGAGTTTGAATGAACTTTGCTTGTTTCTACCTAAGTACATAATCAATATGTTGCTAAGTATTAATAAATAATGAATAGATTGTTCATCTGTTTTTTAACTTTTCACAAAGAAACGTGTTATTTTCTGAAACAGCTCTTTCTGACTTGACAGTGTATTAAGACTATACTGAGCATTAAAGTGATCACAAATGAGAGGCTCTAGTGTCAGTTGGGAAATAAGAATGATGAAGTAGACACCCCACTGATATAAGGTTGAACCAATCACATGTTTGTGACCAACAGAGTGGAAACTTTGCCTGCATTACAAAATTCACTAGTTTATGTGCTCTCCTATCACAATCTCAAGGCTGGCAAAATGTTTTCCTTGGTTAGGTCCTTTGAGACAAATTAAAGATGTTTTGCTTAACTTGATGTCATCTAATCAAGTACAATTGAAAAAGCCATAAAGGCTTCTTAAATTGAAAGTTTGCTTGAACTTGGAGCAGATTAATAGCTTCGTAGCCCTGGGGTCCCATAACATGAGTTAATGGCATATAGAAAAATCAATCAAGGAATTTAGTCTAAAGAATATTTGGAATTTGAAATCAATAACACTATCATGTGAGGTTTTGATAGCCACAAGCATCACAAAGCTATGGAAAGGGCTTGGGATAATAATAATGAAGGAATCAGGTAGTGCAGATTTAAAAAAGATCTGCACCCTAATCTCATCCACTCACTTTCAGTAGACGTTTTCACCTCAGCACATCAAAATAATAATAATAAAAGAAAAAGGCATTTTAGGTCTGAAATCTCTTATTTTCACTCATCTTCTTTAAATTTCCTTATTCTTCACCACCATTCCGAGTTAGTTCTCTATATTTCACAGGAAGATGTGTTTCTATTTCTTTCTTAGGCTGGCCCTGCCCACTGTGCTTAGAATTCCATCTCTTTCTTCCTCCTCTGGAGATTGATGATCTCTAGTCCACACACAGCTCACCCCTAAGCTGTCCGATCCTCAATCCTGCCCTGCCTACCTCTTTCCTCATAGCCTGTGAACAAGCTGAAAACTCTTCTCATCTTAAAACACCTCCACTCTACCCCCACATTTCCCTGAAGCTTTTTTCCTAATCTCTCTCTTTTTCTCCAAAGTACTTGAAAGCATAGTCTATATCTGTTGTCTATTGCCTCAACTTCCTCTCAACCCACTGCAATCTGGCACCTGTCTACCCACCTCCTGCCTCTGCTGAAACTGTTCTCAGAAAGGTCACAAAGGACCTCTTTACATTCAATCTTACTCTATGACTCCCAAATTTATATCTCCAACTAAGATCTCTTCTGAGCCCCAGATCGATGTACTAGCACTCTTCTTGGCATGTCTGTTTTGATGTTTCAAAGGCATCTTAAATATAATTTGCTTAAAACTTTACTCTTGATTTTTCCGTTTCAAATGAATTTCTTTCTCAGCCACTTTAATCTCATTATCCGACCATAATCCTGGGATTAATTGTTAACAGCTCCATTTCTCTCAAATTCTGCTGATCCCTTCTATTGCCAAGCACCATCTATACTATCTTCAAAATATCTATTAGGCCCATCCGTTTCTCCCCCACCCTATTGCCATCAGTCTTTTTCAAACTATCATTACTTTTTACCTGGACCATTGTAGCTGTCTTTCTACAGTCTTCTTTCACTTTTGACTCCCTCTAACCAAATTTCTCCCCAGCAGCCACAGTAATCTTTACAGGATGTAAATTGGATCATATTATTTCCCTGCTTTAAAATATTCAAAGACTTCCCATTACACTGGTAAAACTGTCCACTCTTCTTGATCTTCAAGCTCTTGTGTGACTTGATCTTCCTCATTATCTTAAATCCCATCTGTCACCGTTTTACCCTTGTTTTCTGTATATACAACACCAGCACTACAGAATTCTTTGTTTCTTGCAGGCAAAATTTTCTCTTATCTCATCTTAACCATCTTGTTTCTTCTGGCTAAAATGCTTTTTCCCATCATAGTTTTTTGGCTTCCTCTTCTCATCCTTCAGTTCTCACCTCACATGTCACCTTCAATAAGAGGCTTTCCTGAGACTCCTCCAATCTAAGCTAGGAATCAGTAGTTGTTCTCTTTTAAAATTCATTTTTAGTTTCCCATTGCTATTGTCTGAAAGTTTGTGTCTCTCCAAAATTCGTATGTTGAAATCTAATCCCCAATATAATGATAGTAGGAAGTGGAGCCTTTGGAGGTGATTAAATCACGAGGGCAGAGTCCTCATGAATGAGATAACGGTAGTCCCCACTTATTTACAGTTTTGCCTTTTGCCTGAAAATGTTAAATGGAAAATTTCAGAAGTAAACATTCATCAGGTTTAAATTGCACCATTGATTGTAGCATGATGAAACCTCCCATCATCATGCTCTGTCCTGGCTGGGACATAAGTCATCCCTTTATCCAGTGTATCCAGTGCATATGCTGTCTATGACGCCTACCTATTAATCATTGATGCCATCTGCTCCTGGCATCCCACCCCTGACGTCATCATGGCTTGACAATCCAGGATCACTCAAAGCAGATGATGCCCCACTTGATATATCTTTAGAAGGCCAGTAGTAAACAAAAGCTATGTCACAATGCCTACATCATTCACCTTACTTCATCTCATCATGCAGGCATTGTATCATCTCACATTACAAGAAAAAGGGTGAAGACAGTATAATAAGATATTTTGAGTGAGAGAGATCACATTCATGTAACTTTTATTACATTATATTTTTATAACTGTTCCATTTCATTATTAATTATTGTTAATCTCATTTGATGCCTCATTTACAAATTAAACTTCATCATATGTATGTACATATATAAAAAACATAGTGTATGTAGGGTTTGGTACTATTCGCAATTTCATGTATCCACTGAAGGTCTTGAAATGTATCCACTGAAGGTCTTGAAATGTATCCCCTGAAGATAAGGAAAAACTATTATAGTTCTCTCATAAAAGAAGCCCTGAGATCTACCTTGCCTCTTCCACTATAAGGACACAGCCAGAAGACATCATCTATGACCCAGAAAATGGGCTCTCACCAGACCCTAAAATCTACCAGTACCTTGATCTTAGACTTCCCAGCCTATAGAAATATGAGAAATAAATGGCTGTTTTTAAACATGGTTTGGTAACTTTTAACATAGGCCTTGTCTTATGTATTTAATTTAATGAACTATCTACTCGATCTATCTGTTTAAGTCTCAGAAGATTATCATTGTCTTAATTTAAATATCTTGATAGTAAAAACATGTACACATAATATAAAGCAATAGTCATGTTTAATCATTTCCAAAATAAAATTATTTTCTTGTCTACAAAATAGTATTTGATAACATCTGTCCACATAGTGTTATAAAATGGCCTAGCTTAGATATAGAAAATGTTCTGAGAAAATGGGAGGTTTGCAGAATTGAAATATTAAGTTTTATTTAAGTAAAGTGTTACATTAACATCTAGAAATACAATTTTAAAAGTATAGTTTCCACACATAAGACATGAGTAGTTCTATAAATGTCTGCCTTTGAATAGTCATATCTGGAGAATTATGCCCAGTTCTTACTGCCATATTAAGGGAATTTGATGCAGAAAGAGGAGACGAAGATATATGTAAAAAAATTTTAAGGAGGCATAGCAGACATTCTGAATCTTTTAATGTACTGTCATATAGCAGATGAAACTACCATCAGTGTTGCCCAGAGTGTAATTCATAGTTCTTCAGATAGATAGAGCCAGTAGGTTACACATACTCTATGGGCTTCATTTTATATAAAATAAAATATATAATGTATAATAAAAAATATAAAATTTTATATAAAATATGGCCAATCAAGCCAATAAGATATGTATAGCACATACATATACATGGAATATATAAAGTATATAAAGAATATGTATTTATATATTGTTAGAAATATATACATTTATATATATATATATATATATATATATATATATATATATTTAGAATAGAATCCTTTCTATTCTAAATGGGTACCAATACTATTCCCTCTCTCTCTCGCTCTCTGTCTCTATATATATCCTACATATATATAAATATTGGTATATAATATATATAAAATCTATCTATATGTATCTTATCTCTATATATAGATATGTTGTATTCATATGATACCTGGCTACTAATACCATGACATATACATAAGTGTATATATTATATGCCAGTACATATATATAAGGTATATATAGAGATAAAGTACAGACAAGAAATACATATATATATATAGAGAGAGAGAGAGAGAGAAAGATTTTTTATAAGGAATTGGCTCACGCAATTATGGAGGCTGACAATCTCAAGATCGACGGAGTGAGTCAGCCAACTAGAGAGCCAATGGTGTATTTCCACTCCCAGTCCAAAGGCTTGAGAACCAGAACTGACAGCATAGTTCCAGTCTGAAGACCTAACAGACTCAAGACTCAGGAAGTACTGATGTTTCTCTTTGAGTTCAAAGGCAGGAAAAAACCTGATGTACCAAGGTAGTTGGACAGGAGGAGTTCTCTCTTACTCTAGGGAAGGTCAGTTTATTTGTTCTACTCAGGCCTTCAACTGATTGGATGAGGCCCACCCACACTGGGAGTTGGGGGCAAGATGCTTTATTCAGTCTACTGATTTAAATGTTAATCTCCTCCAAATAACAGCCTCACAGGAACACACAGAATAATGTTTGACTACTAGATACCTCATGTTCCAGACAAGTTGACGCATAAAGTTAACCATGACATCCAGAAATGCTAGATTTGAACCCATTCAATTCCACTTAATTCAACTTGTACTTCTTAAGTAACAACACATGGCTCCATGTACCACTAAATGCTGGTGATACAGCAGCAATAAGCAGACAATAGAAGCTACAGAAAGGTACATCTAGAAATTAAGAAACTCTCCAATGAGCGGCAGTGTTCATTCATGAAATAGGTTCCTGCTTAAGAAAGAACTTTCCCTACCACAGAGATACTTCAACAAATTAGAAATGGCCACAAACCAGAAATAATATAGAGGACCTTCCTATTCAAAGGCCAGTTTAATTTTATAAACTTCAAGGTCTCTTTTAGCCTCAAAATCTAGACTGCTGGGAGTTTATTAAATTCAGTTACATCACTAATACATTGCTTTCTGTGCCTGTCTAAAATATTAATTCTAAAGTGATCCTGATTTATAAAGGAAATTAAAATATAGGAAAAAATATGAATATATAAACATAAATACTCACAAGGAAAATATGAAATATAGGACAATTACAAGCAAAAGCCTTTAAACCATTCTTACTTTATTGCTTCCTGCCAAATCATTAGTCCTGATCTGAAATAATGTAAAACCAGCATCTACAACATGCTGCACACTTTCTATTCACGGATGCGAAACACCAAAAATAGCAGAAGTAAATTGAACTTCATGAATGATTCATGGCTTCCCTTGCTTTATGTCCCTATTGTCAAGGAAATTAGCAGCATTGGATATCTCCTTAGATAAATTTGATTTTGCCATATTCAGTAGACTACTTAATGAAAATGAATATTTCACATTTATGTTCATAGAAATGTTAATGAATTTTAGTGCCTGTAGCTTTTTTGATGAGCAGAGGGGTGGGTGTAGAAAGGAAGGGAATATTTTTTCAGAATTAATTATTACTTTTTCCAGCCTGCTTCTTTGAAACTGCGAAAAAGCACTCTCTCTGAAAAGTATCTCATCTTTCAAAGTTATAAAATAAAAGCCAGTGAAGGAATGGAGTTACTTTTATGAAAATTAGTTTTGCAATCAACTTGACTATAAAGTTAGCCTTATAGTTGCTCACTTTTACACTACAGACATTTTATTTTCCATCCATGGTCAAGTGGCTGTGTAGATTGATGTGGATATTTCAGATTTACAGATTTAGATTTCTGGAAGTTTGTTCTTCCATTGGTGTTATGATGGATGACCGTTTTGCAACTAGATTCCAAAGAGGAAGTGTAAAATAAAGCTCATTTTTTAAAATCTAAAGCTTTTAGGGAATAACCAAACACTTAAACACACATTTTATAAAGGAGGTTTGGTCTTCTAATACTGGACACCCTTGCTGAACTAAGGAGTTTTGATTCACTTGAGATACGAACTTGATAATAACAATATCTAATATTTATTAATGTGCCAGGCACTTTATAAACATTCCCCATTGATTCCTCCCACAAGAAGGAAATCGAAGCATCAAGGTAGATCAAGGTAGTAACTTCAAGACGAAAAATCTATAGAGGTTTGAATGAGATTTGAACTCAGGCAATCTGACTGGCAAGTCTAAGATTTAGCCCTTATAGCCTCTTGAGAAAACTTACTTTTCAATAATGTCTTCATAAAACCTTTTTCTCCAGCTTCCTTATTGTGTGTGAGTTGGGTGGTTTTAGGTGTACTCTATCTGGACAGGGAGCAAACTCCTGAGAAGAAAGCACATTTTAATTGGTCCTTCTCTCTGAATCTGTCCCAATTCAGTCCTTAAGTAGGCTTTATTTTTGACATTCTTTCCAGTTAAACTGAATATTGATATATTTTTAGAATAGCAATTATTTTACTAAATCACTTCTATAAATGCAATAGATCACACAAAGGCCAGAAATACTTTCTCTTCTAAATGGCTACGAATACTATTCCCCCAAATCATATTAGTGTGGTGCTGGGTCTGACAACAATGGTGTTACAGTTTCAAAGTCCATTTATTATTCATAATTATAGTAAAACAGGCAGGTACTATATTCAAAGTCAATTTATTATTCATGTAGATGCATTAACATATATAACCTTGAAAATAGACATATTCTTTTGAGGGCTCTTGGGTTTTCTTTGAGTCACATCTACATAGGAATCATGAAACATCTTTAGTTGCCATATAGTGTCAATTTCCACATTTAATTAGCATAATTCTTACCTTTAAGGTTAAAGATTTTTTAAAGGGAGCTTTTAAAAAATATTCATACTATGCCCCATCCCAGATCAATAGCATTAGAATTTGTGTAAGGTGGATCTGGGCACAAGCATTTCTTTCTTTCTTTCTCTTTTTTTTTTTTTTTTTTTTTTTTTTAGTTTGATTTTCTTGCCGGAGTCTCTCTCTGTCACCCAGGCTGGAGTACAGTGCAACATCCACCTCCCAGGTTCAAGTGAAACTCCTGCCTCAGCCTCCCGAATAGTGAGATTTCAGGCACCCGCCACCACGCCCAGCTAATTTTTGTATTTTTAGTAGAGACAGAGTTTCATCATATTGGCTAAGCTGGTCTCGAACTCCTGACCTTGTGATCCACCCGCCTCGGCCTCCCAAAGTGCTGGGATTACAGGCATGAGCCATGGCTCCTGGCCAACACAAGGACTTTTTTTTTTTTTTTTTTTTTTTTTGAGACGGAGCTTCGCTTTTGTTACCCAGGCTGGAGTGCAATGGAGCGATCTCGGCTCACCGCAACCTCCGCCTCCTGGGTTCAAGCAATTCTCCTGCCTTAGCTCCCCGAGTAGCTGGGACTACAGGCATGCGCCACCATGGCCAGCTAATTTTTGTGTTTTTAGTAGAGACGGGGTTTCGCCACGTTGACCAGATGGTCTCGATCTCTTGACCTCGCGATCCACCCGCCTCGGCCTCCCAAAGTGCTGGGATTATAGGCGTGAGCCACCGTGCCGGGCCTGAACTTTTTAAGTTTCTAAATTAATTCCAATATGCAGCCACGTTTGACAGCTACTGTTCTAAGGTTGCCGTGCATTGGTTATTTTTCCTCTTCTCTTTTTCTTTAACTTCCTCTTTCAATAGACCAGTTCTCTAAATAAGAAGCAGAATAGAAACATAGAAATGAAATAAAGTACAGCAAAGAACATAAAATAGCATGATTTTCAAAGAAAGAAATCACTGAAGTTATCAAAAGAAAAATTGTAAACTATTCTTTTATTTTCTCTGGAAGAAGGCTTCATTTTTTTCTCTTCAAAGTGCATGCCTTGAAACAGGTGGACCAGTGGACCCTTTCTTATGTTAGAATTAGGTGCTCCAGCCTGATATTCAAATCTGTGTAATAAGAAATCAAGTTGTTACAGGATGCTAATCTATTTTTAAAACCTATAAATATTTTAATATATATATCATATATTATTTTATATACCATATATTCATATTAATATATCACATATTAATATGAATGTGACCGATAAACATTAATTTGTGTAATGATGCTGTGGAAAGAGAAGGTATCTACACTTGGGAGAGAGAGGCATGGTCATCAGCCACTTTAGCAACATTCTCTATCATGTAAAAGAAATAAAGCAAGTTAAAATGTATGCTTGAATGAATAAGCAATGGTTTTTACAAGAATAGCTTCTCAGGCTGGGTGCGGTGGCTCATGCCTGTAATTCCAGCACTTTGGGAGGCTGAGGCTGGCAGATCACCTGATGTCAGGAGTTCGAAACCAGCCTGGCCAACATGGTGAAAACCCGTCTCTGCTAAAAATACAAAAATTAGCTGGGCGTGGTGGTGCACACCTGTAATCTCAGCTAATCGGAAGGCTGAGACAGGAAAATCACTTGAACCTGGGAAAGAGAGTTTGCAGTGAGCAAAGATCACACCATTGCACTCCAGCCTAGGTGATGAAAGAAGAAAAAAGAATAGCTTGTCAAAATGAAATCAAGCACAGCCTATTTCTTTCAACTACAAAAAATTATATAAGAATAATTTCTGTGTTAATCTTCATCCCACCACACTGTGTCCTATATGTACTGACTGTACTAATTTGATTGTGTAAAAAAGTAGATTTCTCTGAAAATTCCTAGCACATTATTGCATTGATTCCAAATCAATTGTATCCCCAGGAGTTAGATTATGCAGACCTACAATGCAAACAAAAAAATCTCACTGAATAGAGCCAAGGGCTTGCCTGCTCTCATCTTAGGCACTATCAGAGCAGAATAACATAACCTGTCTGAGTTGCTCCTTGCAGTGCTTGTCAAACATTCATGTGCATACATAGATCTGGTTAAAAATCAGATTCGGAGTTAGTGAGCCTGAGCTGGGGCTTAAGAGTCTGTATTTTAAACATTTCCCAGCTGAAGCTAATGTTGTTGGTCAACTGACTCAATTTTGAGTATTAAAAATCTAGAGTCACACTCATAGGCAAGTGTTGAACAATGAGAACACATGGACACAGGGAAGGGAGCACACACACTGGGGTCTGTCGGGGGGAACTAGGGGAGGGACAGCAGGGGTGAGGAGTTAGGGAGAGATAACACAGGGAGAAATGTCAGATATAGGTGATGGGGAGGAAGGCAGCAAACCACATTGCTGTATATGTACCTATGCAACAATCTTGCATTCTTCACATGTACCCCAAAACCTAAAACACAGTAAAATACACATATTTTTTAAAAAAGGAAAACAACTGCTTTCTGAACACTACTGTCAAGGCACAAAGGTTTTCAGAGATAATAACTCTGCTTCTGTGTGCAATAAAAATTTAATTTAAAAAATTTTAAAAAAAATCTAGAGTCAGTAAAAAATAAATAAAATATAAAAAGCCTGTCTTGCCTATCCTCCTCAATCTACTTCCCCAACCTGTTTGCTT